>NC_057802.1:362106201-362116056 GCF_018294505.1 Triticum aestivum | reverse complement strand
TCCGGCGAGCCGTGGCGGCGGCGGACTCCCGCCTGGAGGTCGGGGACGCGCGGGCGTCGGGCTGGGCCGTGGCCTGGCTGGGTGCTGGGCCGGCCCAGTTCGGCGGAGGGTTTTGTTTTTTTTTAAACAAAACATTTCTGAGACAAAGAAAAATAATAAAAACGAAATAAATAAAAATATTATATAGGCATATAATATATCAAAATTTTCAGAAAAAGATTTCCTACAACGTGGACATTTTTGTAAAGTCAAATAAAATCCACAAAAATTTTAATAAATCAAACAGTGCTGCTGCCTTAAAAAAATCCAATAAAAATCGTTTTAAAAATACCAAAATGATTTCAAACTTATTTTTCTCCAATTTTCTGATGTAGGGAATCATGTTACCCTATTTTCTGTATATTTTTATTTTGGAAAAAAAATAATTTGAATAAAACCCAAATAACTCCAATATTGAAAAATAATTTCCATGGGACTTTGAATTTAATCCTTGGAAACTCCCAACTCATATTTCATATGTTTTGAAGAAGTCATTTTATCTTCGCTCGTGAAAATCATTGAGTTGCATAAAGTTTCGGAATGGGAAATATTTTCAAATGATATTCAAATATTTTCAACACCCCTTGTCATTTAAATAAATGGAAGCGGTCATGTCATCTTCTCTCCAGGGTTTTGTGGTGAAAAGAATTTGAATTCACGGAGATCATAAAAGCAAAAAATGAAAGTTTGGGAAAGTCCTTTCATTCCCTCTCATTTAACTTTCAAAAAGTTTCGAATTCCACTCACTTTCAGTCAATCAATCAAACAATCAATCCAATCTATCTGTTTATTATAACATTCCAAAATTTAGAATTTTGGGATGTTACAAGGGTTCACTGGTTCGGCTGCTGTGTGAGGCTGCCGTCGCCGCAGAATAACAGGGGGTGTGGGTGAGTAGAGGGATGCCCTGGCCAACGGTGGGAGTACTAGGGGGCGGTGAGGCCTCCGCGGCATCACAACCGGCCACGGGAGGCAGGAGCACGCGGCACGACTGGCGCTGGTTTGGGCGGCTGGAGCAAGAAGACCAGAGGTTGAAGAAGCACTACGGCCGTTGGATGAACATCATATGGTAACTAGAGCTAGAATCGTTCATATTGACTAAGTTGACAAAGCCCTCCGTCCCCGTTAACTTGGTAGGCCCACAAGTTAGCCTCCCACTATGCTGGGTTCCAGCTAGCAGGGGGAGTATTAAATTTTTTGTGCATAATAAGGAGGCACTTCCTTGCGTGCAAAGATAGCTGGTGGGTCCGACCTGTCAGCGGGGGGCATGTTTTTTCGCGAAATACAGAGGCCCTTCCGGTGGGTCCCAGATGTCAGGTGGAGGAATCAAAGACTTGAGAAGGCATACAAAACAAGCTAGTGTACCAGTAAAGAGATGTTGCTGAGTTTTAGAAAAAAGAGAGACGTGCTCCTGTAGCTGGTTCGAATCCAAACCTAGACTATGACTATATATGGTGCTATGCTACTCTGCAAGTAATGAAACTGACATATCCAACGTTCGCTTCTCCTCTTCTCTACTTACTCTACCTAGCATCAGAAGCTCTGGCCACAGCAACCATGTCCGCTGGCTACTCGTCCACTTGCTCTTCAGCAGGCAACAACCAGATATGCGCCAAGTTGCCACCCGTACCATCGCCTGTGGGTCTCATCACACCCCCGCTGGCACGTGCACCGCAGCCGGTTGCTCATCGCAACCCGCTGCCATTGGTGTGGTGCCATTGCAAATCACACAGAGTCATCCATCGCGTCTCAACCACAATCCTCAACCCTAGACGAGTCTTCTACAAATGCCGGAATCATGGGGTAATAATATGTTTAAGTGTTGTTCAGCTGCTTTCAGTTGCTGATTTTTTTAATAGTCTGGTTGATGATCTTCCAATTTGATTCGTGCAGAAAAGGGAAGATTCGTGTGATTTGTATTTCTGGGAAGTTGCTGATGTGGGGGAGTGCAACTACGCTGATTATTTGGTTAGCCGAGGAATCCCAATACCAGCAGGTTGGTGTGTTGGACAAGTAACTGAAGGAACGGCAGAAGAGGAAGATGCAGAGCAGAAGGTTAAAGATGCAGTTCCTCTGATCATGGCCAAGCAACAGCTGCTGAACGGCCTTGACAGCAATGAGGAGATGAAAGTGCTTGTGAAGATAATGGGCAAAATCGATGTGCTCTGTAGGATGATTGTCTCTTTATTTGCAGTGTATGTAGCACTCGTGATGTATTCAGTGGCTATGACATGAGCACTTTGCTGAAACTAGTAATGAATGAAACCTGTGTAGCAGGCTGGGCGTAGTGTTGTGAACATCTAATGATTTCTATTAACGGAAATCAGGGGGTATCCCCTTTTGCTCATAAATAAATAACTAGCAGAGGCCCTTTTGGTAATAAATAAATAAATTAGCAGAGGCCCTGTCGGGTCAGCTTTGTTCTCATTCAAGACGTCGAGCAAATTGCAGTCCAACAGCAAACTATGTCATCAAATTCAAGTTTCACAACCAAATATGAGTACAACTAAACAACAATGTCATCATGTTTTAGTCGTCATACAATCACCAAACACAAATCAGCATACATAACAAGTGATGTTCTCACAGGAAAATACTAAACAACATGTTCATCAGGTTTCAGTTGTCATAGCAAACACAATTTCACATAGTAGATAAAACGTCTTCTGACAGGCAAATATGACAAAAGCAATGTAATCATCATCCGCAGCAGCAGCGTTAACATCTTCGCCATGTGTATCAGTCTGAATCGTAATTCCCCAAGGTGTCATCTTCTTCTTCGTCCTCGAACATTGGCTTCTTCTTGATCAACTCTTGTATGTCCACATCATGACAGGCAATCTTTTCGTCGGCGTCATTGACGTGATGGTTCTCAAAGATATTAGGAACATCTGTGTTATCTTGTACATCAGGAGCAGTGTAAGCATCATCTTGTTGTGCAACTTCATTAAACGAATTCCTCTGCTCAAACCTTTGCAATACTCTCCAGTCATCACTATGTGCAAATGTGTCTTCCAAGAAAAATATCTGTGTTGCTTGATTTGCCAAAACAAAAGGCTCGTTGGTCTGGTACGCCGCCTTGACATTGATGGATTTGAAATAATCATCAGCTCTGGGTTTTGCGATCCTGGAAAACAGGTTATACCAACGATAGCACAACAGAACCACACACCGATGATCCTCGAAACTGGAGATATACTGCAACTGAACAATGTCTGTTATGTTAGCATACATTTTAGTTGTCTCTTTGTCATACGTATGCGTGCTCATGATGGCACTGTTTTATGTCTTCCTGCCTTTGTCTCGTGCAAGGGTGTTGTAGCGCACATCTCCAACAACGCAAGATTCATAATGTCTTACCCGAGTATCAGGACCCATTGCTAGTGAGTAAAGGGCATCATCAACTGCCTGCCCATCCTCCCGCATCTTCTTAACCTATGGTTAGAAAATAGACAAGCTGATCATCTTATGTACTCAATATATTAAAAAAACTGACAGTGCAATTCAAAAGCTTACATGGCTCTTGAACCATTTCACAAATCCTGCCATAACCAGTTTGTCAATGTTTCTTGGATTTTGCGGCAGTAACTCCTTTTTGTATATGCTGCACAACATAGTGATCGCGTCAAACATCTAAATATATAAGAATGTGCTGCAAGTTTAGTAGATTACAATGTATAAGCTGCAGTACTTAGCACTTACTTGATATAAGGTAGTATCTCAGGACAGTTATTCAACACATACCAAACCATTGTGTCCAAATCTTTAGGTTTGTCCTCTTGTCGACTCTTCCATGTAACTCGAACAGAATAATCGAAAACATTGAGCCCGGGATTGTCTTCACCCACCTGTTTGCTAAGCTGATCAGCTGTTTCAATGTATTTTGAGCAGAATGTCAACGCTTCTGTAGCAATGTAGGCCTCTGCAATGGAACCCTCGGGTCTAGCTCTATTCCTAACATAGTCGTTGAAAAGTGCCTAGCCGCCTTTCAATAGGGTACATCCAGCCATACTGTACTGGACCTCTAAGTAGTGCCTCATCAGGTAGATGAACAGCCAAATGCACCATCACATCAAAGAAGGCTGGAGGATATATCTTCTCAAGGTCGCATAGGATAGTTGGTATCTTGTCTCTAAGACGCTCCAAAGCATCTATCCTCATATTTCTACTGCAGAGTTCCCTGAAGATTGTCCCAACTCTGCAACTGCTCTGTATAAGTCAGGGCGGCCCAATCCTCTAAGGATAACAGGTAAAACCCTTTGAAGTAGGACGTGGCAGTCATGAGTTTTCAACCCTTGTACCTTGTTGCCATCTGCACTGACTCTCCTTTCAGGGTTGGAAGCAAATCCATGTGGGAATCTCACACGTGATAGGACCTCGCAGAATTCTTTTCTTTTTACCTTGTCCAGGACGTACACAGCTGGTGCCATATCCCGTGGTTTACCTTCATCTTGCACCTGCAAATCCTGTCTGATACCCAGGTGTGTCAAATCAATCCTAGATTTTAAGGTATCTTTCATCTTGCCTTCAATATTAAGAAGTGTGCTGATAATGCTGTCACATATATTTTTCTCGATGTGCATCACATCAAGATTATGCCGCAGATCCAAATCTTTCCAATACTCCAAGTCCCACAAAGTGGACCTGCGGGTAAACAATAATCTCTCTTCTGCACTGCCACGCTTCCTTTTCCCGCTACCATTACCAGGATGGTTTCCTGGTGTAATATGTCTGACCTTCTCTAATTCCACTTGCAACTCATCGGCGGTGAGCCTCTTTGGCGCATCACGGTTTTCATGCTTTGCATTGAACACATGTCTTCGGTATTTTCTAGGATGCGGCTTGTCCTTGGCAAGGAAACGGCGGTGTCCAATGTAACAGATCTTGCTAAGTATTGCGTATGACAGCAGATTCCTGTCACAGCGAACACATGCATTGTAACCATGTGTCGTTCGCCCTGACATAGTGCCCAAAGCCGGATAATCATGGATGCACCAAATTATAACAGCACGCAGAAAGAAATCAGCTGGTGGGCTGCTACATAGGTCTCGAGTGAGAACACCCCTCCATAGTTGTTGAAGTTCCTCCACAAGAGGCTCCATGAACATATCAAAATCCTTTCCAGGACTTTTTGGACTTGGGATGAGCAAGGCCATCATGTAGTTTGATTCTTTGGTGCAGACATTTGGAGGCCTGTTGTAAGGGATAACAAGCACTGGCCACATGCTATATGTGGTGCTCTGGTGGCCAAATGGGTTAAATCCATCTGAAGCTAAGCCAAGTCTAATGTTTCTCGGGTCAGCAACAAACTTTTCGTGCTTCTGATTGAAGCTTTTCCACTCACTACCATGTGATGGATGGCTCATTACATTCTGATATCTGAAATCTTGGTTCGTAGAATGCCACAGTACATCCTCTCTTGTTTCAGCATCATGAAACAACCTCTGCAATCTTGGTGTAATTGGAAAATGTCTCAGAACATTATGAGGAATCCTCTTCACAGCATCGCCATCTTTCCATCTTGATGATTTGCATTTCGGGCATTCACTTAAGTTGACATAATCCTTCCGGAACAGAACACAATCATTCTTACAAACATGGATCATATCATATCCAATTCCAACTGCACAAAGTAAATTCTTCATTTTATTGTAGGTGTGTGGCAGCTCAGACGCATCTGGGAAAGCTTTGCGGAAAGCAGCCAACATCGCATCGAATGATTTGTTGGTCATCCGCTCAGATGTCTTCACCTGAAGAAGGTGACCATAGCTGAGAATACTGACAGCTTATTTCCTAGGGTGACAGCCACGTTGCATTGTTCCAACATGCGGGCCCACCGTTTTTCTTCTGCAGATGAAAGTTGACGGAATGCACGAGCATTTCCTAGCATTGTTTCAATGTTGGTCAAACACACTGGCTCCGCCACCACCTCCTCCTACTCCTCTTCCACCTGAGCATCAGGCAGATCAAGATGGTGATCTGCTGCTTCCACGTAGTCAATAACATTGACGTTCACAGCTTCACCATGATGAACCCACCTAGTATATGTGACCGACATCCCATACAAGTGTAGATGATTTTGCACAGTTGACTGGGGTCTTGTAACTGAATTCATACAACTGCTACACGGGCAGAGCACATCTGATTTCGGACCACCGTACTCAGCTCTGATAAAGTTCATGAAGTTTTCAACCCTCTCGACATATGCAGCGGAGAATCTTCGAGCAGAAGTTATCCAAGTCCTGTCCATCTGTTAGACATACAAATTAGTTCTTCTACTAGATATTACAGGAAAAACATATATGCTTTTTTATGAAGTCCAAAAAAATACCTAGGTCGATGTCTAAAGCTATGGCAAGATATTTGGACGAGCAGATCTAAGTAACGAAATATGTAAAGCTAATTCAGCAAACAGATTTGAGTGCTAAATTATGGCAGGCTGTTTCAGCAGTCAATGAGGCCGAGCACACAGCCATCGAACTATCGAAGGCCATCGCAGCAACAAAGATCGAGTATAAAACGGTGTAGAGCTATTTCACCTAACAGATTGGCTACTAGACCATGGCAATCTACGTCACAATAAATATATGGCAGGATATTTTAGCAACTAATCGGCCTTGGCATGCCATCTCAGCTAAGCAGATTGAGTGCAGAACAGGGCAAGGAAGCTTCTTAAGCAGAGCATATTGACTGTAAACTACTTCGGCAAACAGTGAGATTAACAGCGTCTATCAGCTAACATTCAGCGCTACACCGACATGCACGGGGCCTCAGTCTAGAATGCGCATACCATGGGAGAAGCTGACTGCCGTGCGTCTCCACATGAACGTCGCCAGCGGTGGCAGCGCTGACCGCCGTGCGCCTCCACAAGAACGTCGCCAGTGGTGGCGGCGCGGCTAGAGGACGGCAGTCTACGAGAGCGTACTGTGGGAGCGAGGGGATCGCCGTGCGTCCCCTCGACGAACCGCGGCGCCGACGTATCGGCGCGGCGGGGAGGGCGGCTTTGGCAGAGCAAATGGAGTGGAGGGGGACGGTGGGAGGGGGTTTGGGGAATATTATTGGCTAATTGGCCGAAGGGCAGTTGAATCTAGGATTTGGGGGAATTTTTGGGTGGGGGAAGGATTTTCGCACGGTGGGCGGGGGGAGTTTGGCGCATGGTCGGTTTCTCCAAGTGCAGTCCCACGTGTCAGTGAAGAGGCAAGCCGAAGCGCGTTCCGTTTGGGTGAGCCGTGTGCAGGACCGAACGTGTGTGGGGTGCAATGCGACTGCGACACGGGTGCTGTGAGTGTACAACTTTTTTTCCTTTTAAACTAGGTGCTTCGCCCCCTCAAAAAAAACTTGTTGCTTTGCGTGATCCATCGATACTACTACTAGTAATCCGGTAATCCCGACTAAAACGGCGCGGCCGGGTCTTTTCCCGCGCGATATGCTGGGAGGTTGGCTTAGTTGGTTTTTTTAGGACGAGTAATGCTACACCTACGTAATCCCAGTTACGTAATTAACGTAATGTGAAACGTGTGAGCTGTTGATTGTAGATTGGGGGGAGGGAGGGGCCCACCACCATGAAAATCAGGGGAGGAGAGAGAGAGAGGCAATTTACATTAACCCTTTCGTAGGTTCCCGTAGATGTAGAAAGATGTGAAATGCGTGAATGTGTAGTGGACGTACTATTGGAGTGCCTAAGATAAATTGTGTATGTATAGACCCTATGTGTTTATTTTACTTCGCATGTTAGCTTTGTCTCGGTTCAATAAAAAGCAGAGTTGGTGATGATGGTGTGCCTGTCATCCTGCAATATAGGTCGTCCGATCTATATCTAACGGATAGGAAGGAAACTATGACAATTTACCCGCACTCCTCTCCACATTTGTAGATAAGGCCTTCCCTCATTCATCCTTTTCTCCCACAAGATCTTGATCTTCCGTGCAACGCACGGGCATCTTGCTAGTAATCCTACAATATACTATATTATTGTGAAAGTTCATATACATCGACCGAGATTAATGCAAACACGACAGATTTTCATTACATTTCGAACTTTTATAGGATAGAAAAATAAAAGAAACCCGACCCTAAACCTATTCTACGGCGGCGACCGACGTCCTCCATCTGCGATCTCTATGTACGGGGGCAGGGTTCAAGACCCGTGAAGTGAAGGTGCGGTCTCCGGCGAGGAAGAGTAGAACACGGGATACAGACCGGCCAGTCGGCACACCATGCCCTGCCGCCTCCCATGCCCTACTCATCCTCGGAGGAGTCCCCGACCTCGGTGGTGCCGGACGTTAGACGGCGGCAAGTAGGACGCGTGGCTGACGGTGCTCCCATCATCGGCCGCCAGCGTGGCCACCGCTTGTGCGGTCGCGTCCGCGTCCGGCTACGCCGCTATTGCTTCGCGAGAGGCGACTTGAGTGAGGGCGGCGACCTCGAGCTTCATCCCCAAAGACAAGCTCTCCCGCAGAGCATTCGCGCTTGCGGTCATGGCAGATGTGGTGCCAAGTAGGAGGACGATGCGCTATGGTGTGGAGGTTAGCTGGGCGTTGCCACTATAAGTAGCGCATTTCGGTGAGGCCAAGCGTCCTGGTGCGTCATTAAGTCGCCGGAGTTGGTTCCTCGGGCACCGAGCCTCTTAACGAAGGCATACAGACGGACGACATGAATGCGGGCAGCTGGCGCCGGCTGGGAACGCACCGCGCGACGGCGCGAGGGACGAGGGTTTTTGTTGTGCCAGGGTAGTCAGCTGCGGTCGTAGCAACGTTGGAGATGCCCTTTTCTCACATGCGATCCCCGCATGTCATTGAAAAAGCAAGATGACCCGGCATGGTCTCAGGTCCTGAGGATGCAGTTGGCTGTGCTACACCACTCCACGCACGCGTCCCGGCACCCCGTGCATCCTCGACGAGCTGGGTGTTGGGGTGTGTTTGGATTGTGGCCAAAGTGCACCTTACCAAAATTTTGGTCATGACCCAAAGATTGGTCTTTGTTTGGATGGTTGCCATTTTTTTGGCATGCCAATGAAATCTAGCCAACTCTAGTTCATTTTTCTTGCCAATGTCGGCCAAATCATGGGCAACCAAAACCTCAACCAAAAATTTGGCTACCCGATGCTTTGATGGGGCAACCTTGGGCACAAACCAAACATACTGTTGGTCGTGCCACAGCACTAACGCCACCCTCGGCACGCTGAAACCGACCGTCTCTAGCGACGATGAGCGTGTCGCTCACCGCGGTCGCCGTGTCCAGAGGCGGTGATGGAGCTGTGCCACGTTGTTGGCCCCCACAACCCACATGAACGGTTGCCGGTGGCGAGGAGATCGTGGGCCAGCTCCTCCATTGGACTAGTTTGCGCTACGTCGTCCCGACAGGTGTGCCCCACATGTCGGTTTCCCTGTTTTCCCGGCCATATTCGAGCGTCAGTGCTCCGCGTTGCGCATTAGGCCTTTCACTATGTAGGCCAAGCGAGACAACTTATTGTTTATTTGAGCCGTTCAAGTATAATCAAGTGGCGTTTGCTTATTTATCATTCCTCTCCAACCCTCTTCTCCATCGATCATGTCGCCCTCCGGTCGAGTCCATCCTCCCGCATGCCTCATTTGAACATTCCGCCGAGTATAATTCGCATGTGGTCCTAGACCATGCTTGTATTTCCAATTTTTTGTAATTTGTCCGACATGCATACAAACAAACGGTTCGTTTAAAGTTTCATTTTGCCTCCACTATGTGTCGCTTCGCGTCTTAGTTTTGACATCCCATTCGGTTCATGCCCCGACACATGTTGACGAGATCGATTGATGTTCAGACATCAATTGCGTGTCGTGC
>NC_057802.1:362099647-362105934 GCF_018294505.1 Triticum aestivum | reverse complement strand
GAAACAAACATATTGTACCCACCCTAGTCCTCTTTCAATCGATCTCCGGACCCCGAGATGAAATCGAGAGAGAACGAGTGGGGGCATGTGTGATACCTAAGGCGGATTCAAAATTTTGAACCGGTGATCATAGCATCCGCAAATCATATATTAAGGGTATTCAATGTTTGTTTCATTTTTGAACGTACAATATACTCCCTCCTATCCTTTCTAGTTTACATATAAGTTTTATGTGTAGTCAAAGTATCTCTACTTTGATTAAAAAAGTATCAACATTCAACAACGCCCAATCAATATTGTTAGATTCGTACGTACTCATAGATTTGTACTCGAGATGGTTTCCAAATTTTTTTCAACCACGTGAATGTGCTTGTTGTCGCGCATGCTCTTCCTACTAGGATTTCGCCACGTATAGCCAGTCCAATAGTAACTTTTTTTAAGCTCCCTGTCCAATAGTACTAGTGGAGTACTGACAACATCTGTACTAGATTATGCAGTGCTCATAGTAGTACTCCCTCCTTCCATTTATATAGGGCCTATGTGGAGGAGAGAGATGTGAAAAAGTAAGGGGAGTGAGCTCTCATGCAAGAGCCTAGCTATATATGCATTCCTAGTTAAATACAATAAATATGAAGAAAGAGATGGAGAGGAGATGGAAAAAAGTACTAATACAATAGCCAACCTTACAAATTTTTTTGCGGGAAATAGCCAACCTTATAGCCCACACTACTGTACGAGTGCATATAATAGATGATGGCTATAGATGACATGGCAGTTCCTTATAGCCATTGACTGGCTATATTATTAACCATGCTCTAATGCGTTTTTCAAAACCGCATTTGACTATTGACAAGATTAATAGTACATGAGATGTATAATGTGAAAATTATATCATTCGAAGCTCCTTTCACATACGAATTTGACGGTATGCTTTGTGTAAGTTGCATGTCATATATTATTACTCTAACATTTGGTCAAAGTTAGCCTCAAAAAACGCATTAGGCCCTGTATAGTAAATGGAAGGAGGGAGTAGTAATGGAAGTGGATCCTCTGACGTAGGTATCCCTGCCTTACCCTCCCTTTCGGTCACTTACTGGCGGACCCCATGCTTGCTAGGCCCCGCATGTCAGTTACTCAATGGGTTCGGCCACGTCAGGGGATCCTCATCCGTAGTATACTCCCTCTGTTTTTATTTACTCCGCATAAAACGGAGGGAGTGGTAGGATAAATGACGCGGGCAGGAGAGGGGGAGGGACGTCGGTTTGCTCTCAACTGCGGTCCCACAAGCGAGCGAAAACGCAAGACGAAGTGCGTTCCATTCAGTGAGCTACGTGGAGGGTCCAGCGTGTCGGGCTGCAATGCGAACGCGACAAGAGTGATGTACAGTCAAAACCGATTGACCGGTCGTCACCGGAACCACTATTCACACCAGAACCTTCGCTGCTCGGCCTACGCCAGCCACTGCCCTAAAACCACACCTAATCTCCAGCCCCTGCCCCCACCTTTCGATCCCCTAGCCCGCATCAAGCGTCCCCTAGTTCGCCAGAAAGCCATGGTGCGCCGCAAGATCACGTACTACAAGATGCTAACGCCGGAGTGCCGTGCAGAAATTGCGGTGGCTGTCGGCGCCACAGACCTCCGTTCCCAAGCTCGCTTTGCGGCGGGCCAATCCCCGAGTTCTCTGGAGCCAAGCTACAAGGAGGAGGAGGAAGCCGATCCAATGTTCATGGGGGAGGTCGCGGCGCAGAAGGCCCCTGATGGGTATGACACGATGGACGTCGACTTCGTGCCGGCGTCCGAGTCCCCCATGGTGCAGGCAGACCAGCGGTTCAACCTGGCGATACTAGGAGGACTGGGAGGCAGAGGCTCAACTCGACGCGGACCGCGTGCATGCCGCTACCATCGAGGCTCTCCTGCAGGCGGAACCGGATGTCGTGGATGTGAACCGGGCGGCGGAGGCTCAACTTGAGGCGGAGCGCGCGGATGCCGCTGCCATCGAGGCCCTCCTGCAGGCGGAACCGGACGTCCTGGACATGAACCGGGCGGCAGAGGCTCAATTCGACGCAGAGCACGTGGATGCCGCTCTCATCGAGGCCCTCCTATAGGCGGAACCGGACGTCCTGAACTTGAACCAGGTGACGGAGGCTCGACTCGACGCGGAGCGCGCAGATGCCGCTGCCATCGAGGCCCTCCTGCAGGCGGAACTGGACGTCCTCGACTTGAACCGGGCGGTGCTCTCATCCGTGCAAAGCGCCCGCACGCTCCGCGTGAACGAGTATGTGGAGGCCGAGGACAATCACGGTGCGGAGACACACGTCGGCAGCTACGGCTGGTTCACGCCGGCAGACAAAGACGACGAGGCCGTCTCGTTCCGTGAGCAGCGATAGTTGTTCTTTATGTTGTTGTTTTTATGGATCTTTTGCGGTGTAAAAACATATATTGTTATGCAAGTCGCCTGACTTGGGTCAGTCTACCATTTCAGGCGGTTGGATGAATATCCTACGTCTCCTAAACCTTCTTCCTCACCTCTTCTTCTTCCCCAACAGACCACCACACGGGCCATATGGATACTCCCCAACATGCGGTTGGATAAACATACTCTATGAACAAAAATTATGTGTCAGTGGTAGGATGGCCGAGTTTGGTTTGTTCACATGCGACAGCACGTGTCAGTGAGGGTGCGTTCCCTTGGTTGGGTTTGCGGCGTGTGAGGGTGCGGTGCGACCGCGGCATGCAGGAGCGACCGTGTGAGGGTGCGGTTCGACCGTGACAGCCGTGCGCAAGTGTACCTCCTTTTCATTTTGAAAACTTTAGGCAAGCTTGGCAAAAACGTGTGGTGAAGTATGGCAATGCAAGGCCTAGACCCAAACAGGATAAGTACGTACTACGTACTAGGAGTACTAGTGTTAAAAAAGAAAGGAGGGGTTTTCCTTCGCGGGATTAATCGATACAAATCCTCGTTTCATGTGTCAATTAATGCGTATTTTTTTCTCCAAAGCCCAAAGAGCTAACCATCTCACTCCTCATCGCTTGATTAATGCAGCGCCATGCAAACCAACCTTCCCACTTCCGCATGCATGCAAGGGATATTAATGTCCTTGGTTGCTAGTACGAGGCAAACCCCATCAATTTTGCCTCGATTAGTGTTAGTGGCCTTTTGCAAATTGTAATTTTGATATACTGGCCTTGTGTACAAAAAAATGGAGGTAGTAACTATATTTGACTTCCTTTCCCATTGCGGTGACGTCGACGATATCTCGAACGTTGTGGTTTGGCGAAGTGCGTTCGACGGAGAACACCATTGAGGGAGACCACGGTAAGTCGTTCGCAAGTGCCGCCTGCAAGCCGAGACAACCACCTTATTTGCATCCAGGAAGTCCGTTGAACCAAAGGACGCGTAAATGTACTAGTACTACTCATACACAATAGCGTCGTCCGTCCAGCTTAGTGCGGTGAGATGGTTTCTCGAAGAAGACGATGGAGAAGCGGAGTCAGTGAAGAGTGAAATGATGGTTGCTTCGTCTGTGCTTTGTGATTTGACGCCTCACTGCTTTGTGATTTGTGATATAAGGGACAGGGGAGTAGACTCTGTGCTCTATACTGTACATGCGTCCAAGCACGGGAGAAAGAGGAGAGACGTTGCATTTTTCTATTCCTTCAATCAACCAATCAGGGAGCTTCGGTTCCATCCTTTTGGCTCTGGCAACACCGTCCATAATGGTTCCCACGATGACAAAAGCTATTTTCACATTTGGCTACACATTGCGGATTCCCTTAACCGTACCACTTGGTTTTGCTCCTGTGTGCTATTTATACAAATCTCAATTATATTGATCTAAAAAATTATAGAATCAAGATTAGTAAAAAGGAGGTGATTTTGCCGCACGGATGGCGGGGGAGGTTTCTTATTTTTAGAGGACATTGTCCTGGCGGTTTGCTAACATGCGGTCCCACGTGTCAGTGCTTTACCAAGCCGATCCACGTCCCACATGAGGCAGAACAACGGCAGAAGCAACACGTGGTTAACTTGAAGAAGATGTGGGAGAAGCGGATTCAGCAACGAGTGAAATGATGGTTGCTTCGTCCCTCCGACTTCTTTTTTTAGCATTATTACTTCGTCCCTCCAACTTAACTGCGGGAAAGGTGCAGCTTTATGATTTGACACCTCATTGCTCATTACTACGCCGGCGCCATGACTAGGTGCTTCACCCCAGCTGCTCTGCACTGTATTCCGGTATGGCACGTGGACCCGGTAGCTTGATGTCCCACATGTCGGCGAAAGGGACTAGAAGATTTATGAAAGCGAGCGCTCCACTCTTACGACGGAGGAGTACACGACACGACGGCCCAGTGAACTGTCACTTATACTGTATAGTACTATAGTTTTGTTGTATCGCACGATCCATCGATACAAACCCGATTAAACAGGAAAGGGCGGGATTTTTCCTGCACGGTATATGATACTGGCCATACATTTCAAAGGCAATTTTAATGTATGCAAACTGAATAATTAAGTAACAATATGATATCTAGTAAAACTAAAAACACATATGATTTATTGTGTTAGAGTGTAGTAGTAGTGCTGTATTGCATAGTTGTTAGATGTAACATGCGAGAACGTGTAGAGATGTAGTTTTGGAGGGCCTACAGAGAGAAAAGCATAATACGTTCACCGAACTTCAGAATAAGCTGATTACGGTCACTATATACATTTTGCGGTGATTATACGGTCACTTGCTCATGGTTCAGCATCGGATTGCACTTTGTTGACCGGCCAAATAGTCTGCGTGGCACCATGTTGACTAGTTAAATTGACCACATTCCTTGTGGGTCCCACCTGTCAGTTCGCATAGGGAAAAGGTCAGACAAACACAAATTTACGCAGGCACGACAAGACTCCAACCCGTGCGCGGGAATCACCTGGTTGTGTATGTGTCTGTCAAGGCCTGATGTGTGCGCATGCACGTGTAGGTTGATCACTTGAGCGTGAGAGTTGGTCGTGTGGTGTACTGGTGTGTGCATGCATGCATGCGTGTGTGCGTGTGAGTGTTGCGTGCATGTGTGGCTGCGTGTGTGCGTGTGAGTGTTGCGTGCATGCGTGGGTGCATGTGTTTGTGTGAGTGTTGCGTGCATGCAGTTCGTGTGCATGTGTGCGTGTGTGTATAATCACCACACCAGCTCCTGTGTGTTAAAACAGACGGCTCAGCATACCAATACAAGGCCACCTTGTCCGCTGTGCCCGCGGTCATGACTTCAAACCACCGTCCCATATTTTTTGTCGTTTGTTTTCATTCTTACTAGCAAGATGCCCGTGCGTTGCACGTAACATCAAGATGCATTTGTATGACTAGTTTATCTTGTGAGAGAAAAGGATGAACGAGGGAAGGCCTTATTTGCAAATGTGGAGAGGTGTGTGGGTACCTTTTTGCAAAATTGCCATAGTTTCTTTCCTATCCGTCAGATTCTTTCCTATCCGTCAGATATAAATCGGACGGTCTATATTGCAGGATGGCAGGCACACCATCATCACCAACTCTGGTTTTTTTATAAGAGTGTATTTTATGTATTTTATAAGAGTGTAGATGTAGAGTAGATACAAGCCGACAGGTGGGCCCGATGGCAGTGAGATAATGTGATGCAACACTAGAGGTGCCACGTGGAGCGTTTAACTGGTCAACTAGTCGTGTCTTGAGCAAATACAGAGTTGTACGATGAGCCCGTGACTGTATAATAACCACAAAACGTAAATGGTGACCGTAATGAGCGGATTCGGAAGTCCAATGTACGTATCGTGCTTTCGCTTCAAATACAATGATCGTCACTGTATATATCGTGAGAGAAAGATGAAACATGCGTGAATGTGCTGGGGGCTTACTTTTAGAGGACCTGGAGATAGTTTGTGTGCGTACGTGAAAGGGGCGTAGGGGGGGGGTTATGCGATGGAGAGAGAGATGCTCTTCGTTTCTCTTTATTATGACTAACTTTGTATATAGTATAAAAATATACAAATTCACAGTGCGGAATAAATATCATTGTGGGCACCATGCAATGCAAATTAGCGTTCATACTCCTCCATATAACTTTGTAATGTTGTATATATGTAGAAATTCTAAAATAATTTTTTGGCCACACTTTATTCAAAAGGAATGTTGTATGCGAAATAAACGTGGAGAGAGGGCTTTTTAGATCAATGGGGTACGTGCTGTAACAAGTGTGAATGTGTAGTTGATGCATTTGGTAGGGCCTAGAGAGGTATGTGTGTGTATTACGTATTCGAGAGAGGCATG
>NC_057802.1:362081102-362099341 GCF_018294505.1 Triticum aestivum | reverse complement strand
ATGAGAGTGGACTAGAGATAGATGAATATGACGTCATGGCGAGAGATTCCCTTGAGTGTGTATATGCAAGGGGGAGTGGATAGAGGCACCAGGAGAATATTTTTTTTGTGTGGTGTCTGTGTTGGTATGTGTGGGTGTGAGAAGATAACGAGACGTGGGGGCAGAGGGTGTGTCACCGCGTGAGGTCCGGTGGGTCGAGGTGAGGCCCTTCGTTCGGTTCCGTCCTGCGCCACATTGGTCGGCCCGTGACGCATTTAGGGAGACCCATGGATGACTAGTCGTACAAGACAAAGATAGCATAATTGTGAAGGACTCTGTGTCCACTGACAAAGCCGGCTAGGATTTGTAACCCTAGGTTCTCAGACTAAGGTAACCCCTTTATCTCTGATATTACTATTCATCCAACCTAACTTTAAGGGGCATACTACAGAATGCTCTGCTAGAATCATACTCGTCGATTAGGAAGAGAGGTGTGAGACAATGCGTGAGAGACAGGCCTAAAGATATTGTGCGTACAGGAGACACGTAGGCAGGTCTATGTATTTATAAAAGGTCAATGGGGATTGTGCGTGTGTATGCTTGCGAGAGGAAGAGTGCTTGTGATAAAGGTTAGTGAAAACAGTCGTAAATGGTTACGAGAGGGAGGGAGGGTTATATCGAGAGCATGTGTGTGAGAAAGACACCTCGGGAGAGAGTGTGTAAGCATGTGTGAGAGACCACCGATGAAGAGTGAAACTACACGTAAAAGACTGTTGTACACATTGATTAAAGATATAAATTGTATCCAAATATTAGGATAGGATCATGATATTTGCAATTCGCGTAAGGAACGGTCATTGATCCATCAGACATCTAGATTCTATCAAATTTGAGCATGTCTATGTTATTATTCGACACAATTGATCCACATAGTTAGTATTTTTGAACTCCAGACAATGCATCGCTTTAGCAATCGAATATAAACGTGAGTATAGTTCATGTTGTGTGTGTAAAGCACATTATACATATGAAAGTTACACAATGAACATTATAAATAGCTACCTATGAACTAGCATACATTTGAATTCAACTTAAGGTGGTTTAAAAAACGAATTCAACATGAAGTCCATTCAATTATTTGAATTTGATATCATGGCATTTGTAAATCATACCTAAATTATGGGGGCACCAATCTTTGCTCTGATTTTGTACATAATAGTATATGTAGTCGTGTACAAAATAGATTCAAATTTAGCTCCTCCATTCCAAAATAATCGTAGTTATAGGATTTTCAAGTGTCAAAATTTCAAAAAGAAGCGGATAATTTAATGAGGTTTTCAAACATACAAGGTCAAATTTAACGTTGTCTATTTAGGTTAATCCTCAAAGTTCAAGAGTACTCTAAACGTGAATGCTTGTGTTTCAAAATTTCGAACGAAGCGCCAAAAGAGCCTCTACTCGCCCGAAACCGCGTGAGACCAATGTTTGTTAGTACAAGGAAATTACTTTTCTAATAACTCTGACCCGTGAAACCTACCGGCCCGACGTCCAAAGGTCTAAACCGGGGTAGGTTTGTAGCTTCATCTAGACGCCACGCAACCGCCTCCAAAAACATTCATACACAATGGCCGCCTAAGCACACATGCGCGCGGCCGAAATCGCTCCCGCCCACTACTTGGGACACCTGGGATTACCATCCTACCCCCCGGCCCGCGGTAGGTCCGAAATTTAAGAGGGGGGCAAAGTTTGTACTTTCCCCAAATTTCAAACAAGTGCATCCCATCTTCTGTTCAAAAAAGCCAAAAACAAGCGCGTCCCAGACCGAAACATGGTTCTCCCCCCTCCCCCCCGCCCACCCGTCCGATTCCCCATTCGTACTCCGTTGGCGCAAAAACTACCTCTCCACCAGCCGCGAAACCCCGGCGTCCTCCGTCCGCCACCCCATCCCACCCATCAACCGCCGCCCTCCACCATCACGCCGGAGCCGATACCCCGACGTCATCATCCACCGCAACGCCCTCCACGGCTAGTAGTTGAAGCCGAGGCCGAGCCGTCCATACCCGAGCCAGTTCAATCACGCCGTCCTGCGCCTCACCGCTGCCGCTCCAACTTCGCCACCCTCCACCGCACCGGAGCTGTTCCTGCTACGCCGTCCTTCGTCGCCTCGGATCTGGTTCCCCTCCGCCGATATACGGCCATGGCAACACAGTCAACAATTTTGCCATGCGTTTGTCCAAGGATCCCCGGTTCTCCAAAACATCGGTTCCCCCAGGAGAAAAAAGAAGATCGCTGCGACATATGGAGGAGACCACACTGGCAACCGATAAGGGTCCTCCTCTTCCCTTATTCGTGCAAATCTTACGTGTCTTCTTGCACGGTATTCATCCCATAGAAGACACTAGTTGACCGCTTCTTCTTGATACTAGATGTTCCTAGTAACTCGTGATGCACAAGGTTTCTCCTCATATACTATTTCACCTTAGCTAGAGGTCCGTCGCCCCCCTGAATTTCAATTCCTGGTCAGTTGATTCCCAATTAACGGAAGCATTCCCCGGCGTAAGAGGCGCTAGTCTGCCTATTACCCGGGGAAGCAGTGCCTCGGTGTTTATCTTAGGAGCGTGTGGGGCCTAGAGCTACTGGCGCCCGATCTGGAGGTCGGCCGGGATTAAAGGGATGGCCTGGGGGTGCTGCCAAGCACGGCGGTGGTGTGAGGTCGAGGGGAGGGCGGGGCGGCGGAGGCAGGGTTCTGGGCCGGTGGTCGCTGGCAGTTTGACAAAGATCATCAACAGTGACTGGCGGGAGGTAGACGAAGGCCATCTGCCCGTTCCTTATAGATCAGACGGTTCATTAAAAAAATTGACTGACCTATTTTTTTCAGTCGACTGTTATCTTGATATGACCACATGTGGTGGTGTGCTGGAGGAGTACCTGCATTTCCTGTGCTCATATATTACAAAATCATACGGAGCAGAATCTAATTTTGTTTGCCATGCAATGTTGTAGAGCTATCATATGTCTCTTGTCATTTATTTTTCAGCCACCTGCTATCTGCTACTTTTACAGTGCACTAGTTCTGCACACACTTCACCCATACTCTCACTATTGTGTTCTTATGCAAGGGTATTTCAGAGTCTGCCTCGAGAGAAGCAGAAAAGAAAAGAGAGAAGTTGCTCCAGCCTTCTACGTGGGTAAGCACGACACATTACAACGCTATAAAAGGGTGCAGTGTCAGCAGATGGAGACGGTAAACGTAGCTCTGGAGTTGATGACCTCGCTCGCAATGAACCACCATCCCAGGTGCTTGCTTTAGCTTCGCGGTGTCATATGTGGTTGCATGTTCCATATGGTGTCTAGCTTGTATTCGAAAGGCCGAAGTCGGTCTTTATTAAGATAAGGAAAGATATTTTTTACATGAACCACCATCCCGTGAGCACCAGAAGACAAATAGCTAGTCAGGGCACTGGCCGAGCCAGTGACAAGCCCAGCAAAGACAGGCATCACCTGGAAGCCAACTAAAAAGCCATGATGGTGGCGAAGCAGCCCACCTCCCACCAGGCTCTCAGGTCCTTGATGATCATGCTCACCACTCCAGCCGGATGTCTAGCTTGTATTGCTTCCAATTTGGTTAAATTGCATCTGCTTAGATTACACATTATACCTTTGAGTATGACATGCCTTTCTGTTTTTGGTACATACTAGTACATCTGTGTATTAACCATGTTCTTACATCAAACTAATGTTCTTGTGTATCCCTCATCAATCACTTATGATGAGGCAGCCAGGCAAGTGGACTACTCCTCATTTAAAGAATGCAGTGTCAGCCTCCCGACACGATTCTCAAGAAACAGCAAGGCTAGATGAAGATAGTGAACGTAGCTCTGTAGTTGATTACCGCATTTACCCTACACTAGCATCGCAGGTGCTTGCTCTAACTTGCCAGCATGATATGTGGTTGCATGTTGCATATGGTGTCTAGATTGTAATTCTTCCAATCTGCTTAAACTGCATGTGTTATTCTGCTTAGCTTATACATTATACATGTTAATGTGACATGCCTTCCTGTATTTAGTACATAGTACATCTGTCTATTAAGCATGTCCTTACATAAAACTATTTTTTTGTATCCCGCATCAATCAATATGACGAGACACCTTTAGTATATGCAGTGCAATATTAGTTGTATCTTTCATATGATTTATAGCATGCGCTGCTTCTAATTTGTTGAAATTCCATTTATGATGGGACACTTTTAACTTGGCAGAGACATATTGGTTGCATCTTTCATGTGGTGTCTAGCTTGCATTGCTTCTTATTTGTTGGAATGGTTTCTGCTTAGTTTACACAAACAGTTGTGAACATGCCATGCCGTCCTGTTTTTCGTACATATTCCATCCTGGTATCATGTGTTTGCCTTACATCAAAGTAGTGATTGTCAGTATCATGCATGAATGAGTTCTGAAGAGAGAATTTTATTGCTTTTTCTTGTCGGTTTTACTTGACAATTCAAAATCAATAAAGCGGAAGGAAGTTAGCAAGGCAGCGGATAAAGGTGCTCCTTCCAAACGGAGGGCCTCTACAGTTTCTACTCCTCCATCCCCCCAAGATGATTTCCAAGACAACACATGCATAGCCACTCAACATAGCTGTGTTTATGATGAGCACGTCTCCCCTAGTGCACCATCACCGGTGCTCCCTCTAACTTAGCACTGTTATATGTGGTTGCATGTTATGTGTGATGTCTAGCTTGTATTGCTTCTAATTTTGTTGAATTCCATCTGCTTACTTTACACATTATACTTGAATAAGACACGTGTTCCTGTTTCTAGAACATACAATATCTGTCTATCACACCATGTTCTTACATCAAATTACTACTGTTGTGTAACCTGCAACAATCACTTATCATAAGACACGTTTGACTTCGGAGTGTGATATAGGTTACATCTCGCATTCTTTTCTAGCTTGTACTACTAATTTGTTGAAATGGCACTTATGACGAGACAGTTTTAACTTGGTAGAGTGATATTCGTTGCATCTTTCATATGGTGTCTAGCTTTCATTGCTTCTAATTTGTTGAAATGCCTTCTCCTTAGTTTACACATCATAAGATGTGAATATGCAATGGCACTAATGACGAGAGACCTCTAACTTGGTAGTGTGATGTTGTTTGCATCTTGCATATGATTTATTTATTGTACTGCTTCACATTTGTTTAAACGCCATTTATGATGAGACACTGTTAACTTGGCAGAGCGATATTTGTAGCATCTTTCATATGGTGTCTACCTTCCATTGCATTGCTTCTAATTTAGTGAAATGTCTTCTGCTTAGTTTACACATCGTAGTTCTGGTTATCTCTTCCGTCCTGTTTTTCGTACATATTACATCCTCCTATCATGTGGTTGTCTAACATCAAAGTTCAGTTCGTCTGTATCACGCATCAAATTGTTCCGAAGAACTAAATTGTTATTCGTTTTTCTTGTCGGCTTGACTTAACATGGCACAGAGAAAGAGGAAGAAACACAGAATAGCAGGGAATGGGAACCGGAAGAATCCTGCAGATTCTGTGGGTACTGATGGTGCAATAGAAGGTCAAAGTCCAGCGGAAAATTCTACAAACAGGGTATCCCATGCTACACGAGCTGCAGAAAAAGCCAAACAGAAACAAATAGCTGCCACCAAACAAGCAGATACAGCCCTAGTTCTTGCAACACCTTCCACAGTACTACCAGCTGCATGAGTTACTCGTGCGTCAACTGAGCTAGCAGCACGTTCCCAAGCTCCCTTGCCACCTGACACTACTTCCCAAGCACTCTTGACACAAGACGAGTTGGCAAGATCAGATGAACCTTGTGAGCTTCAACGGCAAGAAGGTAGTTGCTGGAGTCAAGTTACAGTTGCATGCTTCTTTATATGTAGTCTCACAGTTTGATGTACACTAACACTTCCTATGTTTGTTGTTGGACTAGCACCTAGGTGCAAGAGGAAACAAACATCAGGGATAATGCTCGATAGGTTAACTAAATCTAGAGGAGGAAGAATGGAGATCCGTTTTGAGGCAGGTTTAAAAAGGCCACGTGATGCTACAGAGTCAGGCAAGTTAGTATCAGAGGCAGCAGTTGCCGTTAGGTGTCATGTACGTATCCTCCCAACATGGATTCAGTACAGGAATGACAAAGAAAAAACCCAGTTCAACACCTTCCTCGACCATTTATCTGTAAGTATGGTTATGTATGGAAACTAGTAATATCGTCTTGCTCTGTCCCATACTTTCTAGGTTGCTGATAATGAGACTCCCATAATTTTCAACAGATGAGGTTCAAGTTGGATAGCCAAGATGATGCAACCAGACAAGCTTGCACCCATGTTTTCAAGTCTACTCTATGACAGTATCGGTATAACTTGAGGAAAACTCACTTTGAAGGCAAGGCTAACAGTGAACTTTCCCAAACATCTCCAGTGGAAAATATATCGGATGAAGACTGGAGGGGCCTCGTTAAACACTGGTCTGATCCGAAGTATCAAGTACATTATATATATGTGATCAGATCACATGTTGAAGTCCTATTTACGCATGTGCCACACAAATCTATCTTCTTGTAGGTGAACTGTTCAAAGAACAAGGCCAACCATACGAAAGTGAAATTCCAACAGACGACAGGATCTCGTAGCTATATTGCACACTGCGAGGCTCTTGTAGTTAGCTGTTGTTTCACTCTTTTCGCTGGACCATATTATCAGATCTATATTGACTTGTTCCAAATGCAGAGGAAAGCCCGCAAGGACCAAAAAGTACCTGAACCAAATGCTGTGGAAATCTTCAAGGACTGTCACACCAGCAAGAAGAAGGGCATGACTACATCAGTCAAAGCCGCTGTTGTAAGTCCTTAATCCTCATGCCTTTTAACTACTACTTACTCTGACTTGTGCCCTGAACTGCATGGTTTGCAGCCAATGTCTATTACTCTTTTCAATTTTATACACAATTGTCTTAGAGTATCATTGCACCTTACAAGGTTTAAAAGAGAAGAGTGACGTTCCTTTGATCTTGACCTGTAATCTAGTTCCGTGCTGGACTTGCCCACACAACGTTACAATTACATGCTTGTCTGTTCTCAATTGTTTTGTGATATGAGTGATGTCATACTATGCTTACCGTATTATAAACTTCGTCTCTTTATCCTTAGCCCTCAATACAATGTGAAGAAATAGACAATACATTAGCGATGGTACATGGTCATATGTTTGGAACCTGGTTTTATTATGTACTTTGCAATAAAATACAACTAATATTTTACATGGGTTCACCAGAATAAGTTCTGTATATAGAACAAAGCTATTTTGTTTGGTTTTGCTGCCTCCTTAATATCTTCTGTTCTGGTACTACTAATGTAAAACCTCAACTTTTCAGTGAGCTATGGAAAAATGGTGGAACCGCCACCTTCTGAAGGTGGCGAGGCAACTATAACCGCAATGTCAGCTCTTGCTGCAGTGGGTCAGTACCTGTCCACTAACAGTGCCAAAAGCACGTTCCTGCGTAATGCTGGGTTGGTTGTTAAGGCAATCTCGTCCAAACTGCCTCATGATCAAGATACGCAAGCTCAAAACAATGCTATATCTGCGCTCCAGACACGAGTCCATTCCCTAATAGAGACCCTTTGTGAAACAAGGAGAGACATTGTTCGATGTTGTCAAGATATGCATGGTTTTGAAACCAGACTATCAGACATTTGCTATGTTGTTCAGGAGCCTAGGAGAACTGAAGGCGAAGGTTATGGTGCTCCATCGGACAATACAGCATGACGTAATAGTCAGGTCAAATGAACTGAGCTTATGAACTTCTGGTGGTGCATTTATCTGCTAGACTGTTAACTTTTATGCCAACCTTCCTTTTGTTTTATAGTTGTAATTTGTTTTGGTGCGATACAAATTTTTTTCTTAACGTGCAGCCATCGGCTGAAGAAAACAGCAAGCCATTTTTGTATAGTGTAGGATGTTCCCTATATTTGGACTCGTGGCGAACTTTGATGCCCAGTGGCTGCAATAACCTATTTTTTAAAACTAGACCACAATAACCATGGGCTACATATTTACTGTAGTTAACATGGGCCTCCTACGGGCCGTAGAAACAATGGGCCTTCTAAGGGCCGTCGAAACAATGGGCCTTCTATGTGGCGTAGAAACAATGGGCCTTATACGGGCCGTAGACACAATGGGCCTTCTACGGGCCATATCATCAATGGGCCTTCTACGGGCCGTATGATCGGTTGGCCAAACATGGGCCAATAACAGACCACATTATGGCCATAAATGGGCTAGAGTGGAAATCGTCCGTTCATGGGCCGACCATAACGGGCCGTCATTAATCGGCCGTATTTGATGACGCTATGAAAACGGCCCAACGTATTAACGGGCCACAAACGGGCCGACTGTAACCACGGGCTGAATTTGGCCCACAAGCAGAAAATGACAGTAACGGGCCGTAAGTAAACGAATGCTGGAAATGAGCCCAAGAATAAATGGGCCCTGAGAAGGCCGAAAGATAACATGGGCTGGAAACGGCCCAACGGAATAATGGGCCGTTAATGGGTAAAGTGATACACTGTTCATTACGGGCCAGTTTCACCACGTGCCGTTAATGGGTATAAAGTGATACACTGTTCATTACGGGCTAGTTTTACCACGGGCCGTTAATGGGCCGAGGGTTACTAAGGGCCTCATTGTTGGAAATATGCCCTAGAGGCAATAATAAAATGGTTATTATTGTATTTCCTTGTTCATGATGATTTTCTATTGTTCATGCTATAATTGTATTAACTGGAAACCGTAATACATGTGTGAATACATAGACCACAACATGTCCCTAGTAATCCTCTAGTTGACTAGCTCATTGATCAATAGATGGTTATGGTTTCCTGACCATGGACATTGGATGTCATTGATAACGGGATCACATCATTAGGAGAATGATGTGATGGACAAGACCCAATCCTAAGCATAGCACAAGATCGTGTAGTTCGTTTGCTAAGAGCTTTTCTGATGTCAAGTATCATTTCCTTAGACCATGAGATTGTGCAACTCCCGGATACCGTAGGAATGCTTTGGGTGTACCAAACGTCACAACGTAACTGGGTGGCTATAAAGGTACACTACAGGTATCTCCGAAACTGTCTGTTGGGTTGGTACGAATCGAGACTGGGATTTGTCACTCCGTATGACGGAGAGGTATCTCTGTGCCCACTCGGTAATGCATCATCATAATGAGCTCAATGTGACTAAGTAGTTAGTCACGGGATCATGCATTACGGAACGAGTAAAGTGACTTGCCGGTAACGAGATTGAACGAGGTATTGGGATACCGACGATCGAATCTCGGGCAAGTAACATACCGATTGACAAAGGGAATTGTATACGGGATTGATTGAATCCCTGACATCGTGGTTCATCCGATGAGATCATCGAGGAACATGTGGGAGCCAATATGGGTATCCAGATCCCGCTATTGGTTATTGGCCGGAGAGGTGTCTCGCTCATGTCTGCATGGTTCCCGAACCCGTAGGGTCTACACACTTAAGGTTCAGTTACGCTAGAGTTGTTATGGGAAATAGTATGTGGTTACCGAAGGTTGTTCGGAGTCCTGGATGAGATCCCGGACATCACGAGGAGTTCCGGAATGGTCCGGCGGTGAAGATCGATATATTGGACGAAGGGTATTGGAGTTCGGAAGTGTTCCGGGGGTACCAGGCTATGGCCAGCATGACTGAAAGGTGTTTCGGGAGCCCTGGCAAGTGTTGGAGGGCCTCATAGGCCAAAGGGGAAGGGGAAAACCAGCCCACTAAGGGGTGGTGCGCCCCCCACACCCTTTCCCATGTTACTTGGGGGGTGGGGCGCCTCCACCTGGCTTGGGAGGCAAGCCTCCACCTGCTTGGCTTGGGGAGCAAGTCTCCCTAGGATTTTCCCTAGGGAGATCCAATCTGCTTGGCCGCCGCCCCCTAGGGGAAACCCTAGGGCGCCACCCCCTCTCCCCTTGCCCCTATATATAGTGGAGGGGTGGGAGGGCAGCCGCACCTCTTCCCTGGCGCAGCCCTCCCTCCTCATACACCTCCTCCTCCTCCTCCGTAGTGCTTGGCGAAGCCCTGCCGGAGAACCACGAGCTCCATTGCCACCATGCGGTCGTGCTGCTGGAGTTCTCCCTCAACTTCTCCTCTCCCCTTGCTGGATCAAGAAGGAGGAGACGTCCCCGGGCTGTACGTGTGTTGAACGCGGAGGTGCCGTCCGTTCGGCGCTTGGATCATCGGTGATTTGGATCACGACGAGTACGACTCCATCAACCCCGTTCTCTTGAACGCTTTCGCTCGCGATCTACAAGGGTATGTAGATGCACTCCTCCCCTCTCGTTGCTAGTAAACACCATAGATTGATCTTGGTGATGCGTAGAAAATTTTGAATTTCTGCTACGTTCCCCAACAGTGGCATCATGAGCTAGGTCTATGCGTAGATTCTATGCACGAGTAGAACACAAAGTAGTTGTGGGCGATGATTTGTTCTACTTGCTTGCTGTTACTAGTCTTATCTTGATTCGACAGCATTGTGGGATGAAGCGGCCCGGACCGACCTTACACGTACTCTTACATGAGACAGGTTCCACTGACTGACATGCACTTGATGCATAAGGTGGCTAGCGGGTGTCTGTCTCTCCCACTTTAGTCGGATCGGATTCGATGAAGAGGGTCCTTATGAAGGGTAAATAGCAATTGGCATATCACCGTTGTGGCTTTTGCGTAGGTAAGAAACGTTCTTGCTAGAAACCCATAGCAGCCACGTAAAACATGCAACAAAAATTAGAGGACGTCTAACTTGTTTTTGCAGGGTATACTATGTGATGTGATATGGCCAAAAGGATGTGATGAATTATATATGTGATGTATGAGATTGATCATGTTCTTGTAATAGGAATCACGACTTGCATGTCGATGAGTATGACAACCGACAGGAGCCATAGGAGTTGTCTTAATTTATTGTATGACCTGCGTGTCAATGAAAACGCCATGTAATTACTTTACTTTATTGCTAACCGTTAGCCATAGTAGTAGAAGTAATAGTTGGCGAGACACCTTCATGAAGACACGATGATGGAGATCATGATGATGGAGATCATGGTGTCATGCCGGTGACGAAGGTGATCATGCCGCACCTCGAAGATGGAGATCAAAGGCGCAAGATGATATTGGCCATATCATGTCACTTTATGATTTGCATGTGATTTTTGTCATGTTTACATCTTATTTGCTTAGAACGACGGTAGCATAAATAAGATGATCCCTCACTAAAATTTCAAGAGACGTGTTCCCCCTAACTGTGCACCGTTGCGAAGGTTCGTTGTTTCGAAGCACCACGTGATGATCGGGTGTGATAGATTCTAACGTTCGCATACAACGGGTGTAAGCCAGATTTACACATGCGAAACACTTAGGTTGACTTGACGAGCCTAGCATGTACAGACATGGCCTCGGAACACAAGAGACCGAAAGGTCGAACATGAGTCGTATAGTAGATACGATCAACATGGAGATGTTCACCGATGATGACTAGTCCGTCTCACGTGATGATCGGACACGGCCTAGTTGACTCGGATCATGTATCACTTAGATGACTAGAGGGATGTCTATCTGAGTGGGAGTTCATTAAATAATTAGATGAACTTAATTATCATGAACATAGTCAAAAGGTCTTTGCAAATTATGTCATAGCTTACGCTTTAGTTCTACTGTTTAAGATATGTTCCTAGAGAAAATTTAGTTGAAAGTTGATAGTAGCAATTATGCGGACTGGGTCCGTAAACTGAGGATTGTCCTCATTGCTGCACAGAAGGCTTATGTCCTTAATGCACCGCTCGGTGTGCTGAACCTCGAGCGTCGTTTGTGGATGTTGCGAACATCTGACATACACGTTTTGATGACTACGTGATAGTTCAGTGCGTAATGTTGAACGGTTTAGAATTGAGGCACCGAAGACATTTTGAAACGTCGCGGAACATATGAGATGTTCCAAGAGCTGAAATTGGGATTTTAGGCTCGTGCCCACGTCAAGAGGTATGAGACCTCTGACAAGTTTCTTAAGCCTGCAAACTAAGGGAGAAAAGCTCAATCGTTGAGCATGTGCTCAGATTGTCTGAGTACTACAATCGCTTGAATCGAGTGGGAGTTAATCTTCCAGATGAGATAGTGATGGTTCTCCATAGCCACTTCCACCAAGTTACTGGAGCTTCATGATGAACTATAACATATCCGGGATAGACATGATGATCCTTGAGCAACTCGCGATGTTTGACACCGCGAAAGTAGAAATCAAGTAGGAGCATCAATTGTTGATGGTTAGTAAAACCACTAGTTTCAAGAAGGGCAAGGGAAAGAAGGGATACTTTATGAAACGGCAAATCAGTTGCTGCTCTAGTGAAGAAACCCAAGGTTGAACCCAAACCCGAGACTAAGTGCTTCTGTAATGAGGGGACGGTCACTGAAGCAGAACTACCCTAGATATTTGGTAGATGACAAGGTAGGCAAGGTCGACAGAAGTATATTGGGTATACATTATATTAATGTGTACTTTACCAGTACTCCTAATAGCACCAGGGTATTAGATACCGGTTCGGTTGCTAAGTGTTGGTAACTCGAAATAAAAGGCTACGGAATAAACGGAGACTAGCTAAAGGTGAGATGACGATATGTGTTGGAAGTGTTTCCAAGGTTGATGTGACCAAGCATCGCATGCTCCCTCTACCATCGAGATTGGTGTTAAACCTAAATAATTGTTATTTGGTGTTTGCGTTGAGCATAGACATGATTGGATTATGTTTATCGCAATACGGTTATTCATTTAAGGAGAATAATGGTTACTCTGTCTATTTGAATAATACCTTCAATGGTCTTGCACCTAAAATGAATGGTTTATGGAATCTCGATCGTAGTGATACACATGTTCATGCCAAAAGATATAAGATAGTAATGATAGTACCACATACTTGTGGCACTGCCACTTGAGTCATATTGGTATTAAACGCATGAAGAAGCTCCATGTTGATGGATCTTTGGACTCACTCATTTTTGAAAAGATTGAGACATGCGAACCATGTCTATTAGTATATATGCATGAAGAAAGTCCATACAAATGGATCGTTTGGACTCACTTGATTTTGAATCACTTGAGACATGCAAATCATACCACATGGGCAAGATGACTGAAAGGCCTCGTTTTCAGTAAGATGGAACAAGAAAACAACTTGTTGGAAGTAATGCATTTTGATGTGTGCAGTCCAATGAGTGCTAAGGCATGCAGTGGATATCGTTATGTTCTTGCTTCACAGATGATTTGAGTAGATGCTGAGTATATTTACTTGAGGAAACACAAGTCTGAATTATTGAAAGGTTCAAGTAATTTCAGAGTGAAGTTGAAGATCGTCGTGACAAGAGGATAAAATGTCTGTGATATGATCATAGAGATGAATATCTGAGTTACGATTTTGGCACACAATTAAGAAATTGTGGAAATTGTTTCACGACTAATACCGCCTGGAACACCATAGTGTGATGGTGTGTCCGAACATCATAACTGCACCCTATTGGATATGGTGCATACCATGATGTCTCTTATCGAATTACACTATCGTTTATGGGTTAGGCATTAGAGACAACCGCATTCACTTTAAATAGGGCACCACACAATTCCGTTGAGACGACACCGTATGAACTGTGGTTTAGAGAAACCTAAGCTGTCGTTTCTTAAAAGTTTGGGGCTGCGACGCTTATGTGGAAAAGTTTCAGGCTGATAAGCTCGAACCCAGAGCGGATAAATGCGTCTTCATAGAATACCCAAAACAGTTGGGTATACCTCCTATTTCAGATCCCGAAGCAAAGTGATTGTTTCTAGAAACAGGTCCTTTCTCGAGGAAAAGTTTCTCTCGAAAGAATTGAGTGGGAGGATGGTGGAGACTTGATGAGGTTATTGAACCATGACTTCAACTAGTGTGTAGCAGGGCATAGGAAGTTGTTCCTGTGGCACCTACACCAATTGAAGTGGAAGCTTATGCTAGTGATCATGAAACTTCGGATCAAGTCACTACCAAACCTCGTAGGACGACAAGGATGCATGCTACTTCAGAGTGGTACGTAATCCTGTCTTGGAAGTCATGTTGCTAGACAACGATGAACCTACGAGCTATGGAGAAGCGATGATGGGCCCGGATTCCGACGAATGGCTCGAGGCCATAAAATCCGAGAGAGGATCCATGTATAAAAACAAAGTGTAGACTTTGGAAGAACTACTTGATGGTCATAAGGCTGTTGGGTGCAGATGGATTTTATAAGGGAAGACAGACAATGATGGTAAGTATCACCATTAAGAAAGCTCGACTTGTCGTTAAGATGTTTTCCGGCAAGTTCAAGGAGTTGACTGCGATGAGACTTTCTCACTCGTAGCGATGCTAAGAGTCTGTTGCAATTATATTAGCAGTTACTGCATTATTTATGAAATCTTGCAGATAGGATGTCAAAACATTATTTCCTCGACGATTTTCTTGAGGAAAGGTTGTATGTGATACAACCAGAAGGTTTTGTCAATCCTGAAAGATGCTAACAAGTATGCAAAGCTCCAGCAATCCTTCTAAGGATTGGAGTAAGCATCTCGGAGTTGGAATGTACGCTTTGATGAGATGATCAAAGATTTTGGGTTTTTACAAAGTTTATGAGAAACTTGTATTTCCAAAGAAGTGAGTGGGAGCACTATAGAATTTCTGATGAGTATATGTTGTTGACATATTGTTGATCAGAAATGATGTAGAATTTCTGGAAAGCATACAGGGTTATTTGAAAAGTGTTTTTCAATGGAAAACCTGGATTAAGCTACTTGAACATTGAGCATCAAGATCTACAAGGATAGATCAAAAATGCTTAATAGTACTTTCAAATGAATACATACCGTGACAAGATTTTAAAAGAGTTCAAAATAGATCAGCAAAGAAGGAGTTCTTGGCTGTGTTACAAGGTGTGAGTATTGAGTAAGACTCAAGACCTGACCACGGCAGAAGAGAGAGAAAGGACGAAGGTCGTCCCCTATGCTTTAGACGTAGGCTCTACAGTATGTTATGCTGTGTACCGCACCTGAAGTGTGCCTTGCCATGAATTAGTCAAGGGGTACAAGAGTGATCCAGGGATGGATCACATGACAGCGGTCGAACTTATCCTTAGTAACTAGTGGACTAAGGAATTTTCTCGATTATGGAGGTGGTAAAAGAGTTCATCGTAAAGGGTTACGTCGATGCAAACTTTGACACTAATCCGGATGACTCTGAGTAGTAAACCGGATTCGTATAGTAGAGCAATTATTTGGAATAGCTCCAAGTAGCGCGTGGTAGCTACATCTACAAGATTACATAGAGATTTGTAAAGCACACACGGATCTGAAAGGTTCAGACCCGTTGACTAATAACCTCTCTCACAAGCGAGATATGAACAAACCCCATGGGTGTTGGATTCATTACAAACACATAGTGATGTGAACTAGATTATTGACTCTAGTGCAAGTGGGAGACTGTTGGAAATATGCCCTAGAGGCAATAATAAATTGGTTATTATTGTATTTCCTTGTTCATGATGATTGTCTATTGTTCATGCTATAATTGTATTAACTGGAAACCGTAATACATGTGTGAATACATAGACCACAACATGTCCCTAGTAAGCCTCTAGTTGACTAGCTCATTGATCAATAGATGGTTATGGTTTCCTGACCATGGACATTGGATGTCATTGATAACGGGATCACATCATTAGGAGAATGATGTGATGGACAAGACCCAATCCTAAGCATATCACAAGATCGTGTAGTTCGTTTGCTAAGAGCTTTTCTAATGTCAAGTATCATTTCCTTAGACCATGAGATTGTGCAACTCCCGGATACTGTAGGAATGCTTTGGGTGTACCAAACGTCACAACGTAACTGGGTGGCTATAAAGGTACACTACAGATATCTCCGAAAGTGTCTGTTGGGTTGGTACGAATCGAGACTGGGATTTGTCACTCCGTATGACGGAGAGGTATCTCTGGGCCCACTCAGTAATGCATCATCATAATGAGCTCAATGTGACTAAGTAGTTAGTCACGGGATCATGCATTACGGAACGAGTAAAGTGACTTGCCGGTAACGAGATTGAACGAGGTATTGGGATACCGACGATCGAATCTCGGGCAAGTAACATACCGATTGACAAAGGGAATTGTATACGGGATTGATTGAATCCCCGACATCGTGGTTCATCCGATGAGATCATCGTGGAACATGTGGGAGCCAATATGGGTATCTAGATCCCGCTATTGGTTATTGGCCGGAGAGGTGTCTCGGTCATGTCTACATGGTTCCCGAACCTGTAGGGTCTACACACTTAAGGTTCGGTTACGCTAGAGTTGTTATGGAAAATAGTATGTGGTTACCGAAGGTTGTTCGGAGTCCCGGATGAGATCCCAGACATCACGAGGAGTTCCGTAATGGTCCGGCGGTGAAGATCGATATATTGGACGAAGGGTATTGGAGTCCGGAAGTGTTCCGGGGGTACCAGGCTATGGCCAGCATGACTGAAAGGTGTTTCGGGAGCCCCGGCAAGTGTTGGAGAGCCTCATGGGCCAAAGGGGATGGGGAAAACCATCCCACTAAGGGGTGGTGCACCCCCCACACCCTTTCACATGTTACTTGGGGGGTGGGGCGCCTCCACCTGGCTTGGGAGGCAAGCCTCCACCTGCTTGGCTTGGGGGGCAAGTCTCCCTAGGATTTTCCCTAGGGAGATCCAATCTGCTTGGCCGCCGCCCCCTAGGGGAAACCCTAGGGCGCCTCCCCCTCTCCCCTTGCCCATATATATAGTGGAGGGGTGGGAGGGCAGCTGCACCTCTTCCCTAGCGCAGCCCTCCCTCCTCATACACCTCCTCCTCCTCCTCCGTAGTGCTTGGCGAAGCCCTGCCGGAGAACCACGAGCTCCATTGCCACCATGCCGTTGTGCTGCTGGAGTTCTCCCTCAACTTATCCTCTCCCCTTGCTGGATCAAGAAGGAGGAGACGTCCCCGGGCTGTACGTGTGTTGAACGCGGAGGTGCCGTCCGTTCGGCGCTTGGATCATTGGTGATTTGGATCACGACGAGTACGACTCCATCGACCCTGTTCTCTTGAACGCTTCCGCTCGCGATCTACAAGGGTATGTAGATGCACTCCTCCCCTCTCATTTCTAGTAAACTCCATAGATTGATCTTGGTGATGCGTAGAAAATTTTGAATTTCTGCTACGTTCCCCAACACTCATATGGGCCGAAAGACGTCATGGGTCATACATGGGCCGGAAGTTAAAACGGGCTGGAATTATATTGGACGGCCCAGATGACGCTACTGGGCCTAATTCGGAGGCCGTAAACGGGCCTTGGGTTAGCGGGTTGTAAATGGGCTATATGCGAACATGCCATTAACAGGCTTGCCGTGGGCCGGCCCGCCACCTTTTGACCAAGTCAAACGATCCGGCCTTTTCACGGGAATGGGCCTCTGGTGGGCTGTGCCACGTTGTAACACCCCGGATGTAACTTTCCATATTTGTAACTCCAACTCTTGCCATTTTCGGCTATGTGTTATGATATTCCCTCCGTGGTCGGGTTTTGTTTTTCGTTTTGCATTTTGTTCATGTCATGCATCCCATATCATGTCATCATGTGCATCTCATTTGCATACGTGTTCGTCTCATGCATCCGAGCATTTTCCCCGTTGTCCGTTTTGCAATCCGACACTCCCACATGCACCGGCGCACCCCTCTTGTTTCTTTTCGTGAGCGGGTGTTAAACGTTCTCGGAATGGACCGAGGTTTGCCTAGTGGCCTTGGTACACCACCGGTAGACCACCTGTCAAGTTTCGTTCCATTTGGAGGTCGTTTGATGCTCCAACGGTTAACCGGGTAACCGCAAAGTCCTTTTGTGTGTTGCAGCAAAAAACCCCTCCTAACAGCACAAAACCCACCTAAGTCACCTCCATGCTCTCGGTCATTCGATCACGATCGTGTGGGCAAAAACCGCACTCCATTTGGAGTCTTCTAGCTCCCTCTACCTATAAATACACCTCCCCCTCAGAAATTTCGGGCAAAACCACCCCTAACCCTAGCACAATCGCCTCGCCGCCTCGTCGCCCGCCTCGCCACCCTCCGCCGCCATCGACGCCGGCGAGCCGCCGCCCGCCGTCGCCG
>NC_057802.1:362047424-362080832 GCF_018294505.1 Triticum aestivum | reverse complement strand
CGTGCGGTCCCGCGCCTCGTCGCCCGTCGCCGCCTCCCCGCCGGTCGCCGCCCGCCGTCCCGCCTCCGGCCGCCCCTCCTCGCCGTCTCCCTCCTCTCCTCCGCTGGCCGCCGCCTCTGCTCCGGCGAGCAGCAACTCCGGCGAGCCCGAGCCCCGATCCAGATCCACCGGAGGTTGACCTCCCCCCCCCCTGATTTTTCTCTAAGTCCCAGTTATTTGACAATATATGGCTCTATCTTAGTCTTGCTCTACTTTTGCTATAAAATATTCCTGGCAGATTGTTAACATGATATTCAATTTTGTCAAGGTTGTTGTAGTTGTTTCATACATGCTATGTATTTGCTCTTGCCATGGATAGCTTCATAAACATGCCATCTTGCTTTAGATATGCTTGTTTTGTCATTCATGGCTTTGTGTTGAGTGAATCAAGCTCACAAAGATGCATTCATAATACTGTTTCTGTCATGCTCTGTTTTCTACTAAGTCTGAAACCTGTTAACGAAACTTGCCATGTTTACATGGGTGCCATCATATCTTCTAGTCCTTTTTGGCTTATTGTCAGTAAGGGACTTTTGTTCTATGCATTTAGTAGATTCATGCCATGCCTTGTTTTTCCATGTTAAGTTCCTGTAGCATGTCGATTTCTTGCTCTGAACATTGCTACCTGATGCTGTTTCTGCCATGTCCAGTAATTTCACCAAGTCTGTGAACCTGATATCTTTTACACTTTTGCCATGCTTGTTTGAACCTGCTGTAATGTGATCTAGCCGTATCTCAGTGTTCATCTTTTGTCAAGCATCTCCTGTAGATTACTTTCATATGCTTTACTGCTATGTTGGAGTGCTGTAGCATAGTTACTTGATGCATTCTAAGTGCTATCCTGCTGTTAATCGCAGATTCGTGTCATTCTTGTTTTGCTTGCCATTTGCAAACCGTGCATCCGTTTCCGGTGATCTTTATATCGATTTCGACCGAAATCATCTCATCTTTCCAGTGGCATACTTGGTTTGTCAAGTTACTGCCTTGTTCATCCTTTTTCTTCCGGAGCACGCATATGCATCGCATACCACATCTCGCATATCATACATGTTTTGCATCATGTTGTTTGTGCATTTCCCGTGATTGATTGTGGTTCCATTGCTTGTGTTCTTGCTGTGGGTAGAGCCGGGAGACAAGTTCATGAACGAGGAACCTGTTGAGTACGCTTACGAGGATCAAGCTTTTGACAACTCTGAGAACCTTGCAGGCAAGATGACCATACCCTCGAAATCACTTCTATCTTTGCTTTGCTAGTTGTTCGTTCTATTGCCATGCTGCGCTACCTACCACTTGCTATATCATGCCTCCCATATTTTCCATGTCAAGCCTCTAACCATCCTTTCCTAGCAAACCATTGTTTGGCTAAGTTACCGCTTTTGCTCAGCCCTTCTTATAGCGTTGCTAGTTGCAGGTGAAGTTGAAGTTGGTTCCATGTTGGAACATGGATATTTTGGAATATCACAATATCTCTTATTTAATTAATGCATCTATATATTTTGGTAAAGGGTGGAAGGCTCGGCCTTATGCCTGGTGTTTTGTTCCACCCTTGCCGCCCTAGTTTCCGTCATACCGGTATTATGTTCCTTGAGTTTGCGTTCCTTACGCGGTTGGGTGATTTATGGGACCCCCTTGACAGTTCACCTTGAATAAAACTCCTCCAGCAAGGCCCAACCTTGGTTTTACCATTTGCCACCTAAGCCTTTTCCCTTGGGTTTTCACGAGCCCGAGGGTCATCTTTATTTAACCCCCCCCCCCCGGGCCAGTGCTCCTTCGAGTGTTGGTCCGAACCGAGCAGCCTGCGGGGCCACCTCGGGGAAACTCGAGGCCTGGTTTTACTCGTAGCTTGACTTATCCGGTGTGCCCTGAGAACGAGATATGTGCAGCTCCTATCGGGATTTGTCGGCACATCGGGCGGCTTTGCTGGTCTTGTTTTACCATTGTCTAAATGTCTTGTAAACCGGGATTCCAAGACTGATCGGGTCTTCCCTGGAGAAGGTTTATCCTTCGTTGACCGTGAGAGCTTATAATGGGCTAAGTTGGGACACCCCTGCAGGGTATTATCTTTCGAAAGCCGTGCCCGCGGTTATGAGGCAGATGGGAATTTGTTAATGTCTGGTTGTAGAGAACTTGTCACTTGACCTAATTAAAATACATCAACCGTGTGTGTAGCCGTGATGGTCTCTTCTTGGCGGAGTCCGGGAAGTGAACACGGTTTGAGTTATGCATGAACGTAAGTAGTTTCAGGATCACTTCTTGATCATTTCTAGCTTCGCGACCGTTGCGTTGCTGCTCTTCTCGCTCTCATTTGCGTATGTTAGCCACCATATATGCTTAGTGCCTGCTGCAGCTCCACCTCATTATACCATCCTTTCCTATAAGCTTAAATAGTCTTGATCTCGCAGGTGTGAGATTGCTGAGTCCTCGTGACTCACAGATTCTACCAAAACAGTTGCAGGTGCCGACGATGCCAGTGCAGATGACGCAACCGAGCTCAAGTGGGAGTTCGACGAGGAACGTGGTCGTTACTATGTTTCTTTTCCTGATGATCAGTAGTGGAGCCCAGTTGGGACGATCGGGGATCTAGCATTTGGGGTTATCTTATTTTCATTTGGATTTGACCGTAGTCGGTTCATGTGTGGATTTTGGATGATGTATGAATTATATTTATGTATTGTGTGAAGTGCCGATTGTAAGCCAACTCTCGTTATCCCATTCTTGTTCATTACATGGGATTGTGTGAAGATGACCCTTCTTGCGACAAAACCACAATGCGGTTATGCCTCTAAGTCGTGCCTCGACACGTGGGAGATATAGCCGCATCGTGGGCGTTACACACGTGTCGACGTATCATAGGCGCTTTGGGTCCAATGAGTGGATGACATCTGTCCCAACGGTGAGCCGACATGTGTTTCCTCCAGCCAATGAAGATTTTACACATGGAAAATCCCCATTGGTCGGGGCTATTAACAGGTTATCGGATCCAAAACCGGACCCGATAGCTTAACGGTGTTCCATTACGGTGGATGCCACGTGTCGGTCACCCTTGACGAAAGCACTTCTGTGATGCGCGATTTATCGTCATGGAAGTGGACACTTCCGTGATGATAATTTTGGTAATGTCATGGAACACTTTGATACGTCCATTTTGCATCATGCTTTTATATTGATATTTATTGCATTATGGGCTGTTATTGCACGTTATGTCACAATACTTATGCCTATTCTCTCTTATTTTACAAGGTTTACATGAAGAGGGAGAATGCCGGCAGCTGGAATTTTGGGCTGGAAAAGGAGCAAATATTAGAGACCTATTCTGCACCGCTCCAAAAGTCCTCAAACTTCACGGAAGTCATTTTTGGAATTAATAAAAAATACTGAGCAGAGAAAATACCAGAGGGGGGCCACACCCTGGCCACGAGGGTGGGAGGCGCGCCCCCTGCCTCGTGGGCCCCCTGGCAGGCCTCCGGTGCTCATCTTTTGCTATATGAAGTCTTTCGTCCGAGAAAAAATCATAAGCAAGCTTTCGGGAAGAAACTCCGCCGCCACGAGGCGGAACCAATCTAGGGCTCCGGCAGAGTTGTTCTGCCGGGGAAACTTCCCTCCGGGAGGGGGGAATCATCGCCATCGTCATTACCAACGATCCTCTCATCGGAGGAGGGTCAATCTCCATCAACATCTTCACCAGCACCATCTCCTCTCAAACCCTAGTTCATCTCTTGTATCCAATCTTTGTCCCAAAGCCTCAGATTGGTACCTGTGGGTTGCTAGTAGTGTTGATTACTCCTTGTAGTTGATGCTAGTTGGTTTATTTGGTGGAAGATCATATTTTCAGATCCATTATGCATATTAATACTCCTCTGATTATGAACATGAATATGATTTGTGAGTAGTTACGTTTGTTCCTGAGGACATGGGAGAAGTCTTGCTATTAGTAGTCATGTGAATTTGGTATTCGTTCGATATTTTGATGAGATGTATGTTGTCTTTCCTCTAGTGGTGTTATGTGAACGTCGACTACATGACACTTCACCATTATTTGGGCCTAGAGAAAGGCACTGGAAAGTAATAAGTAGATTATGGGTTGCTAGAGTGACAGAAGCTTAAAACCTAGTTTATGAGTTGCTTCGTAAGGGGCTGATTTGGATCCATATGTTTCATGCTATGGTTAGGTTTACCTTAATACTTCTTTAGTAGTTGCGGATGCTTGCAATAGGGGTTAATCATAAGTGGGATGTTTGTCCAAGTAAGGATAGCACCCAAGCACCGGTCCACCCACATACCAAATTATCAAAGTAACGAACGCGAATCATATGAGCGTGATGAAAACTAGCTTGACGATAATTCCCATGTGTACTCGGGAGCGCTTTTCTCTATATAAGAAATTGTCCAGGCTTGTCCTTTGCTACAAAAAGGATTGGACCACCTTGCTATACTTTATTTAAACTTGTTACTTGTTACCCTTTACAAATGACCTTATCACAAAACTATCTATTACCGATAATTTCAGTGCTTGCAGAGAATACCTTGCTGAAAACCGCTTATCATTTCCTTCTGCTCCTCGTTGGGTTCGACACTCTTACTTATCGAAAGGACTATGATAGATCCCCTATACTTGTGGGTCATCAAGACTCTTTTCTGGCGCCATTGCTGGGGAGTGAATCGCTTTTGGTAGGTGGAATTTGGTAAGGAAAAATTTATATAGTGTGATGTAATTTACTGTCACTTGTTACTATGGAAAGTAATCCTCTGAGGGCCTTGTTCGGGGTATCTTCACCCCGACCAGTAGAGCAAAGAGTTTCTCCTCAACCTACTGAACCTACTGAAAATGTTTACTTTGAAATTCCTTCGGGTATGATAGAGAAACTGCTAGCTAATCCTTTTGCAGGAGATGGAACATTGCATCCCGATTTACACCTAATCTATGTGGATGAAGTTTGTGGATTATTTAAGCTTGCAGGTATGCCTGATGATGTTATCAAGAAGAAGGTCTTCCCTTTATCTTTCAAGGGAGAGGCATTGACTTGGTATAGGCTATGTGATGATATGGGATCATGGAACTACAAACGATTGAAATTGGAATTTCATCAGAAGTTTTATCCTATGCATCTTGTTCATCGTGATCGTAATTATATACATAATTTTTGGCCTCGCGAAGGAGAAAGCATCGCTCAAGCTTGGGGGAGGCTTAAGTCAATGTTATATTCATGCCCCAATCATGAGCTCTCGAGAGAAATGATTATTCAAAAAATTTATACTCGACTTTCTCTCAATATCGCTCCATGCTCGATACTTCTTGTACTAGCTCTTTTATGATGAAGACTATTGAATTCAAATGGGATTTATTGGAAAGAATTAAACGCAACTCTGAAGATTGGGACCTCGACGAAGGTAAAGAGTCAAGTATAACACCTAAGTTTGATTGTGTTAAATCTTTTATGGATACCGATGCTTTCCGTGAATTTAGCACTAAATATGGACTTGACTCTGAGATAGTAGCTTCTTTCTGTGAATCCTTTGCTACTCATGTTGATCTCCCTAAGGAGAAGTGGTTTAAATATAATCCTCCCATTGAAGTAAAAGTAGTTGCACCTATTAAAGTTGAAGAAAAGACTATCACTTATAATGATCCTATTGTTCCTACTGCTTATGTTGAGAAGCCACCTTTTCCTGTTAGAATAAAGGATCATGCTAAAGCTTCAACTGTAGTCAAAAAAAGTAATATTAGGACACACAAACCCCCTGAGCAAGTTAAAGTTGAACCTAAAATTGCTATGGTTAAAGATCTCTTGGCTGATAATATCGATGGGCATGTTATTTATTTCTGTGAGGAAACTGCTAGAATAGCTAAACCTGGTGCTAAAGATAAACATAGACCTGTTGTAGGCATGCCTGTTATTTCAGTTAAAATAGGAGATCATTGTTATCATGGCTTGTGTGATATGGGTTCTAGTGCTAGTGCAATACCTCATTCCTTATACAAATAAATTATGCATGATATTGCACGTGCTGAGATAGAAGAAATTGATGTTACAATTAAGCTTGCCAATAGAGATACTATTTCACCGATTGGGATTGTTAGAGATGTTGAAGTCTTGTGTGGGAAAGTTAAATATCCTGCTGATTTTCTTGTTCTTGGTTCCCCACAAGATAGCTTTTGTCCCATTATATTTGGTAGACCCTTCTTGAACACCGTTAATGCTAGGATAGACTGCGAAAAGGATGTTGTTAGTATTGGTTTGGGTGATATGTCTCATGAGTTTAATCTTGCTAAATTTAGTAGACAGCCCCGTGATGAGGAATTGCCTAGTAAAGATGAAATTGTTGGCCTTGCTTCTATTGTCGTGCCTCCTAATGATCCTTTAGAACAATATTTGCTCGACCATGAAAATGATATGTTTATGAATGAAAGAAGGGAAATAGGTGAAGTATTCTTTAAATAGGGACCTATTCTGAAACACAACTTGCCTGTTGAAATCCTAGGGGATCCTCCTCCACCCAAGGGTGATCCCGTGTTTGAGCTTAAACCATTACCTGATACTCTTAAATATGCTTATCTTGATGAAAAGAAGATATATCCTGTTATTATCAGTGCTAACCTTTCAGAGCATGAAGAAGAGAAATTATTGAAAACTCTGAAGAAGCACCGGGCTGCTATCGGATATACTCTTGATGATCTTAAGGGCATTAGTCCCACTCTATGTCAACACAAAATAAATTTGGAGAAAGACGCCAAATCAGTTATTGATCACCAACGACGGCTAAATCCTAAGATGAAAGAAGTGGTAAGAAAGGAAATATTGAAGCTCCTTGAAGCAGGTATAATTTATCCTGTTGCTGATAGTCAGTGGGTAAGCCTTGTCCATTGTGTCCCTAAGAAGGGAGGTATTACTGTCGTTCCTAATGATAAAGATGAATTGATTCTGCAAAGAATTATTACAGGTTATAGGATGGTAATTGATTTCCGCAAATTAAATAAAGCTACTAAAAATATCATTACCCTTTGCCTTCCGTTGATCAAATGCTAGAAAGATTATCCAAACATACACATTTTTGCTTTCTAGATGGTTACTCTGGTTTCTCTCAAATACCTGTGTCAGCTGATGATCAAGAGAAGACCACTTTTACTTGCCCTTTCGGTACCTTTGCTTATAGACGTATGCCTTTTGGTTTATGTAATGCACCTGCTACCTTTCAAAGATGCATGATGGCTATATTCTCTGATTTTTGTGAAAAGATTTGTGAGGTTTTCATGGATGATTTCTCCGTTTATGGATCCTCTTTTGATGATTGCTTGAGCAACCTTGATCGAGTTTTGCAGAGATGTGAAGAAACTAACCTTGTCTTGAACTGGAGAAATGCCACTTTATGGTTACTGAAGGCATTGTCTTGGGGCATAAAATTTCTGAAAGAGGTATTGAAGTTGATAAAGCTAAAGTTGATGCTATTGAAAAGATGTCGTGTCCCAAGGACATCAAAGGTATAAGAAGTTTCCTTGGTCATGCAGGTTTTTATAGGAGGTTCATTAAGGACTTCTCAAAAATTTCTCGGCCTCTGACTAATCTATTACAAAAAGATATCCCTTTTGTCTTTGATGATGATTGTGTAGAAGCATTTGAAATACTTAAGAATAATTTATGCACCTATTGTTCAGCCACCTGATTGGAATTTACCCTTTGAAATTATGTGTGATGCCAGTGATTATGCTGTAGGTGCTGTTCTAGGACAAAGAGTTGATAAGAGATTAAATGTTATTCAATATGCTAGTAAAACTCTAGACAACGCCCAGAGAAATTATGCTACTACTGAAAAGGAATTCTTAGCAGTTGTATTTGCTTATGATAAGTTCAGACCTTATATTGTTGATTCTAAAGTAACTATTCACACTGATCATGCTGCTATTAAATATCTTATGGAAAAGAAAGATGCTAAACCTACACTCATTAGATGGGTTCTCCTACAACAAGAATTTGATTTACATATTATTGATAGAAAGGGAGCTGAGAACCCCGTTGCAGATACCTTGTCTAGGTTAGAGAATGTTCTTGATGACCCACTACCTATTGATAATAGCTTTCCTCATGAACAATTAGCTGTCATAAATGCTTCTCGTACTGCCCCATAGTATGCTGATTATGCTAATTACATTGTTGCTAAATTTATACCACCTAGTTTCACATACCAGCAAAAGAAAAAGTTTTTCTATGATTTAAGAGATTACTTCTGGGATGACCCACACCTTTATAAAGAAGGAGTAGATGGTGTTATTAGACGTTGTATACCTGAGCATGAACAGGAACAGATCCTATGCAAGTGTCACTCCGAAGCTTATGGAGGACACCACGCTGGAGATAGAACTGCACATAAGGTATTGCAATCTGGTTTTTATTGGCCTACTCTCTTCAAGGATGCCCGTAAGTTTGTCTTATCTTGTGATGAATGTCAAAGAATTGGTAACATTAGTAGACGTCAAGAAATGCCTATGAATTATTCACTTGTTATTGAACCATTCGATGTTTGGGGCTTTGATTATATGGGACCGTTTCCTTCCTCTAATGGGTATACACATATTTTAGTTGCTGTTGATTACGTTACTAAGTGGGTAGAAGCTATTCCAACTAGTAGTGCTGATCATAACACCTCTATTAAGATGCTTAAAGAAGTTAATTTTCCGAGGTTTGGAGTCCCTAGATATTTAATGACTGATGGTGGTTCACATTTTATTCATGGTGCCTTCCGTAAAATGCTTGCTAAGTATGATGTTAATCATAGAATTGCATCCCCTTATCACCCACAGTCTAGTGGTCAAGTAGAATTGAGTAATAGAGAGCTCAAGTTAATTTTGCAAAAGACTGTTAATAGATCTAGAAAGAATTGGTCCAAGAAACTTGATGATGCATTATGGGCCTATAGAACTGCATATAAAAATCCTATGGGTATGTCTCCGTATAAAATGGTTTATGGAAAAGCATGTCATTTACCTCTCGAATTAGAACATAAGGCATATTGGGCCATTAAAGAGCTCAATTATGATTTCAAACTTGCCGGTGAGAAGAGGTTATTTGACATTAGCTCACTTGATGAATGGAGAACCCAGGCTTATGAGAATGCCAAACTGTTTAAAGAAAAAGTTAAAAGATGGCATGAGAAAAGGATACAAAAGCGTGAGTTTAACGTAGGTGATTATGTGTTGCTATTCAACTCTTGTTTAAGATTTTTTGCAGGAAAACTTCTCTCTAAATGGGAAGGTCCTTACGTTATCGAGGAGGTCTATCGTTCCGGTGCCATAAAAATCAACAACTTCGAAGGCACAAATCCGAAGGTGGTGAACGGTCAAAGAATCAAACATTATATCTCAGGTAATCCCATAAATGTTGAAACTAATGTTATTGAAACCGTAACCCCGGAGGAATACATAAGGGACACTTTCCAGAACGTTTCACACTCCGAAAAGGAATAGGTATGTGGTACGGTAAGTAAACCGACTCCAAAACAGTTCTAATGGCAATTTTTCTCCGTTTTGGAATATTTAAAAAAATAGGAAAATAAGAAGCAGTCCGAGAAGGACATGAGGCTTCCACGAGGGTGGGAGGCGCGCCCTACTCCCCTGGACGCACCCCCCTGCCTCGTGGGCACCTCGTGTGCTCTCCGGACTCCGTTTTCTTGCACGATACTTCTTTTGGTCGGTAAAAATTCATTATATAATCTCCCGAAGGTTTTGACCACCGTATCACGCAATTATCCTCTATTTTTGTTTTGAGCTGTTTCTGCCACAGATTAGAGCAAGATGTCTTCTCAAGAGTCAGTTGGGGAGAGTCGGGTGTTTCATCCGACACCAGATGCCATGGAGGAGGATCAAGAAGTTACTTCTCGTTTCCGGGCAGGATTCACGATGGGGGAACTACAGAGCTCAGCTATCCCAAACTCGGTCATCCCTTCCAATGTTAAATTTCTCTCTTATGAAAATATGGAAAGGAGTGTTACTTGTTCTCCCGCAGCTATGCAACATCCATGGGTGCAAGGAGCTTTAACCGTCACGGGTAAGCTCCGTAAGGAAATAATGGATCTTAAGCGGCAAGTCAACAAGCTCGTGGAGGAGAATCGTATCCTAAGGGGTATCATAGCCAAGAATATCACATCACCACCCCCGAATAAAGAGATATAATCACATGGGTATGGGCACTCCCCTTGGCAACTGCCAAGCTTGGGGGAGGTGCCCCGGTATCGTATCACCATCACACTCCTATCTTTACCGTTTTTCTTAGTTCGATCCTTTTGGTAATATCTTGATCTAGTAGAATAAAGTTCTAGTATGATTTAGTTTTGAGTTTTGCTTCTTGATCCTTCTATGTAATCGAGTCCGTGAGCTATATATAATAAAGATTAGTGTTGAGTCAAGGGCTTGATTATCTTGCTATGATCTTGAGGGAATAAAAGAAAAAGAAAGAATGAAAAGAAATAAAGAGATCATATTGATCTTATGGAGAGTAATGACTTCACACATAAAGAGTATGATGATTAAAAGTTGTTGAGAGTTGAGAAACATAGTTTTGGTCATCGTTGCAATTAATAGGAAGTAATAAAGAAAGAGAGGTCTCACATATAAATATACTATCTTGGACATCTTTTATAATTGTGAGCACTCATTAAAATATGACATGCTAAAGAGTTGATGTTTGACAAGGAAGACAACATAATGGGTTATGTTTTCTTATATCCGAAATAAAGTATATTGTCATGGATCATCCAACATGTTGAGCTTGCCTTCCCCCCTCATGCTAGCCAAATTCTTTGCACTAAGTAGAGATACTACTTGTGCTTCCGAATATCCTTAAACCCAGTTTTGCCATGAGAGTCCACCATATCTACCTATGGATTGAGTAAGATCCTTCAAGTAAGTTGTCATGTTGCATTGCAATAAAAAAATTGCTCTCCAAATATGTATGATTTATTAGTGTGGAGAAAAATAAACTTTATACGATCTTGTGATATGGAAGCAATAAAAGCGACGGACTGCATAATAAAGGTTCATATCACAAGTGGCAATATAAAGATTTCGTGCATCCAACCCCAAAAGCACATGACAACCTCTGCTTCCCTCTGCGAAGGGCCTATCTTTTACTTTTGTCTTATACCTTGCAAGAGTCATGGTGATCTTCACCTTTCCTTTTTACATTTATCCTTTGGCAAGCACAATGTGTTGGAAAGATCCTGATATATATATATATATATATATATATATATATATATATATATATCTAATTGGATGTAAGTTAGCATGAATTATTCTTGTTGACATTACCCTTGAGGTAAAAGGTTGGGAGGCAACACTATAAGCCCCTGTCTTTCTCTGTGTCCGATTAAAACTCCATAACCATAAGTATTGCGTGAGTGTTAGCAATTGTGAAAGACTAAATGATAGTTGAGTATGTGGACTTGCTGAAAAGCTCTTACATAGACTCTTTCTGATGTTATGATAAATTGCAATTGCTTCAATGACTGAGATCATAGTTTGTTAGTTCTCAATGAAGTTTCCGATTCATACTTTACATTGTGAATAGATTATTACTTGAGCATAAGAAATCATATGACAATATCCATATATATTGCTGTTATAAGAATGATCATGATGCCCTCATGTCCGTATTTTATTTTATCGACACCTCTATCTCTAAACATGTGGACATATTTATCGTTATCGGCTTCCGCTTGAGGGCAAGCGAGGTCTAAGCTTGGGGGAGTTGATACGTCCATTTTGCAGCATGCTTTTATATTGATATTTATTGCATTATGGGTTGTTATTGCACGTTATGTCACAATACTTATGCCTATTCTCTCTTATTTTACAAGGTTTACATGAAGAGGGAGAATGCCGGCAGCTGGAATTCTGGGCTGGAAAAGAAGCAAATATTAGAGACCTATTCTGCACCGCTCCAAAAGTCCTGAAACTTCACGGAAGTCATTTTTGGAATTAATAAAAAATACTGAGCGGAGAAAATACCAGAGGGGGCCACACCCTGGCCACGAGGGTGGGAGGCGCGCCCCTGCCTCGTGGGCCCCCTGGCAGGCCTCCGGTGCTCATCTTTTGCTATATAAAGTCTTTCATCCGAGAAAAAATCATAAGCAAGCTTTCGGGAAGAAACTCCGCCTCCACGAGGCGGAACCTTGGCGAAACCAATCTAGGGCTCCGGCAGAACTGTTCTGCCGGGGAAACTTCCCTCCAGGAGGGGGGAATCATCGCCATCGTCATCACCAACGCTCCTCTCATCGGGAGAGGACCAATCTCCATGTTGAAAACCGATAATTTCAGTGCTTGCAGAGAATACCTTGCTGAAAACCACTTATCATTTCCTTCTGCTCCTCGTTGGGTTCGACACTCTTACTTATCGAAAGGACTACGAAAGATCCCCTATACTTGTGGGTCATCACACTTCTATGACAGCACAGGTATGACTATCTTGATTCTGTCATAAAATCGTCATGGATGTACATGCATGATAGAAAACGTGACCTACTGTGACAAACACGTATCATCACGGAAGTGTATTTTTTTTGTAGTGTACGGGTTCGAGAACTATGTAGACATGACCAAGACACCTCTCCGGTTAATAACCGACAGCGGAACCTGGATGCTCATATTGGTTCCTACATATTCTACGAAGATCTTTATCGGTCAAACCGTAATGACAACATACGTCATTCCCTTTGTTATCGGTATGTTACTTACCCGAGATTCGATCGTCGGTATCCTCATACCTAGTTCAATCTCGTTACCAGCAAGTTTCTTTACTTGTACTGTAATGCATCATCCTGCAACTAACTCATTAGTCACATTGCTTGCAAGGCTTACCGAGAGGGCCCAGAGATACCTCTCCGATACTCGGAGTGACAAAGCCTAATCTCGATCTATGCTAACCCAACAAACACCTTCGGAGACACCTGTAGAGCATCTTTATAATCACCCAGTTATGTTGTGACATTTGATAGCACACAAGGTGTTCCTCCGGTATTCGGGAGTTGCATAATCTCATAGTCAAAGGAATATGTATAAGTCATGAAGAAAGCAATAGAATTAAAACTTAACGATCATTATGCTAAGCTAAGGGATGGGTGAGGGAGTCCTGGATTAGGGGGTCCTCGGACAGCCGGACTATATACCTAGGCCGGACTGTTGGACTATGAAGATACAAGATTGAAGACTTCGTCCCGTGTCCGGGTGGGACTCTCCTTTGCGTGGAAGGCAAGCTTGGCGATTCGGATATGTAGATCTCCTCCCTTGTAACCGACTCTGTGTAACCCTAGCCCCCTCCGGTGTCTATATAAACCGGAGGGTTTAGTCTGTAGGACAACAACAATCATAATCATAGGCTAGCTTCTAGGGTTTAGCCTCTACGATCTCGTGGTAGATCAACTCTTGTAATACTCATATCATCAAGATCAATCAAGCAGGAAGTAGGGTATTACCTCCATCGAGAGGGCCCGAACCTGGGTAAACATCGTGTCCCCCGCCTCCTGTTACCATCCGCCTTAGACGCACAGTTCGGGACCCCCTACCCGAGATCCGCCGGTTTTGACACCGACATTGGTGCTTTCATTGAGAGTTCCGCTGTGCCGTCACGATAAAGGCTTGATGGCTCCTTTGATCATCGGCAACGATGCGATCCAGGGTGAGGTTTTTCTCCCCGGACAGATCTTCGTATTCGGCAGCTTCGTACTGCGGGCCAACTCGTTTGGCCATCTGGAGCAGATCGAGAGCTACGCCCCTAGCCGTCAGATCAGGTTTGGAAGCTTAAACTATACTGCCGACATCCGCGGAGACTTGATCTTTGACGGATTCGAGCCCATGTCAGGTGCGCCGGGCAGTCACGACGAGCATGACTTAGCTCTGCCGTTGGACGGTGTTCGGGAGATCACACCTGTGGCTACTCCGGCCCTCAATCCGAAGCAGATCGCGCCGTCTGAAGACGGGCGGATGGACCCCGCCACGAAGGCCGCGCACTCAGCGGCGATAGAGCCGAATACTGACTTCACCTCCTATGAGACCTGTGTTGCCGGACCCTTGGATTCGTCCCCGGTCACGGGCTTCGAACCGCCTATGTCCGTGCCTATCGAATCTGATTTGGCACCGATCATGGAGTTTACCTCCGCGGATATCTTTTAGCACTCGCCCTTGGGCGACGTGCTAAATTCATTGAGGTCTCTCTCCTTGTCAGGAGACCCTTGGCTGAACTATGTCCGGCTTGAGTGGGAAGCGGATGACGAAGAAATTCATTCCCCACCCACCACCCACTTAATAGCCACTGTCGACGACTTAACCGACATGCTCGATTTTGACTCCGAAGACATCGACGGTATGGATGACGATGCAGGAGAGAAACAGGAACCACCGCCCACAGGGCGCTGGACGGCCACTTCATCACACGATATATACATGGTGGATACACCCAAAGAAAACAACGACGAGGAACGGGAGGAAGCAGCGAAGGATAGTTCCCTCGAGAAGCAACCAAAGCAACGACGTAGGCGCCGCTCCAAATCCCGCCTCAGCAAAAACAGCGATAACAGCGCAAGAAAGAATAATACCCCGGTTGACTCCAAAGGAAACGACGACCACATGAACCCAGCGATGGAGCAGGATGAGCCAGCGGACGGCGAACATAGTACGGAGCCGCTGTCCGATCACGGCGACGCCGAGGGTAAAACTCATCAACCTGTCTCCGGAGAGGAGAACAGTCCGGACGACGATGCTCACATCATCCCGGAAAGGCACTTGGAACAAGAGAACCTCCATAGAAGGCTTATTGCCGCCGCGAGGAGCCTGAAGAAGCAGAAGCAAAGGCTTAAGGCCGCGCAGAATACGCTCAACAGCAGATGGAATAAAGTGCTTGACACTGAAGAAAAGTACGGTGGCAGTCGCCACACAAAGAGCTATCCAAAGCGCAAGCTGCTGCCTGAATTCGACGACGAGGCTTTAGAGCCCATTCAGCCAAAAAATAAAATGGTCGATCGGCCGGACCGACCACCCCGTGGCCGCGATAGGGAGGCTAACGATGCCGCACACAAGTCAGCGCATGATTTACATGAGGACCTACACAAAAAAGCCGGTATGGCCAGGTCCATCTACGGATCTAGGAAGCGCGCTCCGGCACAGAATCAGGGCCGCCCAAACGACTATACTGGCCGAATAACAGCTCAGAATCAAAACCGAACACTACAACCGTCAGAAGAATGCCATGACACATCCAAATACAGGGGTGCCGCGCACCCCCTATGCTTCACCGATGAGGTGCTGGATCATGAATTTCCAGAGGGATTCAAACCCGTGAACATAGAGGCATACGACGGAGCGACCGACCCTGGGGTCTGGATTGAGGACTTTATCCTTCACATCCACATGGCTCGCGGAGATGATCTCCACGCCATCAAATACCTGCCCCTCAAGTTGAAAGGACCAACTCGGCACTGGTTGAAAAGCCTCCCCAAAAACTCAATCGGAAGTTGGGAAGAGCTTGAGGACGCTTTTAGGGCTAATTTTCAAGGGACCTATGTCCGACCTCCGGATGCAGACGATTTAAGTCATATAATTCAACAGCCCGGAGAGTCAGCCCGAAAGCTTTGGAACAGATTTCTCACTAAGAAGAATCAAAGCGTCGACTGCTCGGATGCCGAAGCCTTAGAGGCTTTCAAACACAGTGTCCGAGACGAATGGCTCGCCAGACACCTCGGCCAGGAAAAACCGAGGACAATGGCAGCCCTAACAAGCCTTATGACCCGCTTTTGCGCGGGCGAAGACAGTTGGCTGGCCCGTAGCGGCACCAGCAACCCAGGCACATCCGAAGTCAGGGATGGCAATGGGAAACCGCAACGCAATAAAAGCAAGCGTCAAAACAATGAAGACAGCCCAGACAACACGGCGGTAAACGCCGGATTCAGGGGCTCTCGACCCGGTCAACGGAAAAAGCCATTTAAAGGCAGCAGAGATGGACCGTCCAACCTAAACAAGATTCTAGACAGATTATGTCAGATTCATGGCACCTCCGACAAACCCGCAAATCACACCAACAGAGAATGTTGGGTCTTCAAGCAGGCCGGCAAGCTAAACGCCGAACACAAGGGGAGGGAGACACCAAGCGAAGACGAGGATGAGCCTCGCCAGCCAAACACTGGGGGACAGAAAAAAATTCCCACCAGAGGTCAAAACAGTAAACATGATTTACGCAACTCACTACCGAAGAGGAGGCGCCAGCGCGCACCCCGAGGCGTATACGCCGTGGAGCACGTCACCCCAATTTGAACCCTTGGTCGGCCCGCCCGATCACTTTTGATCGGAGGGATCACTCGACTAGTATCCGGCACGGAGGATCGGCTGCCTTGGTGCTAGACCCAATAATTGACGGATACCACCTCACCCGAGTCCTTATGGACGGCGGCAGTAGTCTTAATCTGATATATCAGGACACCGTCCGCAAAATGGGGATAGACCCGACAAGAATAAACCAAAGCAATACTACCTTTAAAGGAGTAATACCAGGCCTAGAGGCCCGCTGCACGGGCTCTCTAGTTTTAGAGGTTGTATTCGGTTCTCCCGACAACTTCCGAAGCGAAGAATTAACCTTCGACATCGCTCCATTCCGAAGCAGCTATCACGCACTACTCGGAAGAACGGCCTTCGCTCGTTTCAATGCAGTACCGCACTATGCTTATCTTAAGCTCAAGATGCCCAGTCCACGTGGCATCATCATAGTTAGCAGAAACACAGAGTGTTCCTCACGTACGGAGAAATATGTGGCGGCTCTAGCAGCCGAACACTGAACCTCTCCAACCAGAATATATGATCGGTCATCAAGACCGCGGACACGGTTAGACGAGTCCGGCGCACCACTAGCTGTAATAGCTCAGATAAACCTGAGATTGGGCCGATGGATATACCCCCATAGGTGGTGATAGGGGCTTCCCGCATGTAAAAAAGGCTACAGTTCGGCTTGACCCTATTTAGATTGCATTTTAAATGGTTCATTAAAAATAACCAATTTTTCGCACGAAGACTTTTACCTGGGTTTTTCTCTTTTACAGATGATCATCATGCTACACCCTTCCAGGATACGACACAACGGAGACACAGGCGCAGACGTGCAGCAGGGCCCCGCTCAAAGGTTTCTTTTTAGATTAAGACCCTGTGTAAACCTTTTTTACTGTCTCTTGTTGCTTCACACCCTCCGGATACTCAACACAACCGAGAGGGATGCTGGCGTTATTGGCATTTCGTCATGTCAGACTAATGCACGTACCTAGAAATTCAGGGCTCATTATCGAGGGCATTACTCAGCCCAGTATATGTTGTGAAGTCCGAATACCTTAGGGAGTGTTCGGCGTCGCGAGTTTGGCCTTATATGCATCAGCTCCGAATCATGTCTTTGGTCAATAGTTGGGTTTGCCCGGCTCCCGTGTTTTGCTACCTTACGTTCCGCTCTATCGGTTAAGGTGGCACCGGGAGAACTACTGCGATTGTGCCCTGGTTCATCTGGATGAGCACCTCAGTAGAGAAAGCCAAAAAATGAATGTCATGATAAAGCACGAGACTGGTCAACCGCTCGATGACTCAGCGGAATCTTCGCGATTCCTCCGCATTAACGAAGGACCGGTTTCCCGGTCATGTATGTACGCGCACTGTATTCGGATGAGCGCGGAAGTACCAGGGGCTATATAGTAGCCCCACCGTCAAACTCCTATGGCTAAGTGAAAGTGTTAAAGCTATATAGTCCGATTGCCTTGTTCGCCGCGCTGTGACCTCCTTAATGGACCAAGACATTGCGTCAAGTGTGAATACACGCTTTTCCGAACACCCCCGCATTATGTGCGTGGGGGCTGAAGCCGACGGCTGCAAACTTTCAGGTTATATACATACATAAACGGTCGCACAGGAGGCATCATAATACTTTCAGGCAAAAGTATAAACACAGCCTTTATAATCCACATAGCATTGTTTTTACAATTGGGATACATGTCACTCGAACATGATACTCTTCTAGCACTGAGCCTCTATTAAATGAGCGCCTTCTAGGACTTCTTCAAAATAGTGCTCGGCCGAGACCTGGCCCACGGCCGGACCCCGGGTTGCAATAGCGGCGGCCTCCATCTCTGCCCAGTATGTCTTAACACGAGCAAGAGCCATCCGCGCACCCTCTATGCACGCCGACCTCTTTACAGTGTTGATATGCGGCACAGCACCAAGGAATCGTTGCACTAAACCAAAATAACTATTCGGCCTTGGTCCCTTCGGCTAAAGATGATCCACGACAAACCTCATGGCAAGTCCGGACAACCTATGGAGCTCGGCCCACACGGCCATTTGTTCATTTAACAGAAGCGGGCGCATTGGAGCACTGAACTGCGACCAGAACAACCTTCCCACTTCATGATCTTTCTGATCTTTGAAAAACTCAGTCGCATCAGCAGCACTCATTGCCAAGCCCAAGTACGCGTCTGCAGCACTCCATAATTGATCCAGAGGGGCATACTTCGGATCTCCGAACTTCGTCCGCAACAAAAAGGGCTTCCCAGCCGTGATATCTCCGGCTTGACGGAGCTCCTCCTTCGCCGCTCTGATTTTAGAGTGGGTTTCCTTGGCTGCTTCCATGGCTTTCTTCAGGTCAGCCGCTTTCGCTTGGCTTTCCTTTTCAAGAAGCTCATATCGGCCGGCGGCATCTTTCAGCTCAACAGCCATCTTGGCTATTTTATCTTCGCTCTGGCGATGAGCAGCCTGTTCGGATCTTAACTCTTCGGCCGCCTTTAGGGCGGCCGCATCACTTCTCTTGGCTTGTTCCTTGGCTCGGGCAAGTTCCGCCCGAAGGGTCTCCACGACGGCAGCTCCATCTGCAGTCACAACATATTATAGATACTAGCATCATGCTCCTCTCAATATTTGTTGACCACCCGAAAATACATACCATGTGCCTCGTCAAGCCGCTTGTTCACAAGCACGATGTTGGCGTCTGCCGCGTCAAGCTGCCACCTCAGTTTGGCAAACTCAGGAGTCCGGTCAGCCGCCGGACCCTCAGCCGCCTGCACATGAAAGCAGCGCGGTCATTACCTGGGACTATGATCCTTTGTTTGCCGCCTCTAGACAGCAACCAGAGTCTCAGGGGCTACTATCTATATAGAGCACACCTAGTGTGTGCGGTACCGTCAAAAAATATATATATTACTTTGCGTACCTCAAAGCCTCTTAGCAGGCTCGTAAAAGCTTCATGCAACCAACTTTTGGCGGATGAAATCCTCTCAACCACCATACCCATTAAAGTATGATGCGCCTCTAAGATAGCCGCTTGCTCCAAAAGACCCATCAGTGCGTCCGGTTGTGCACCGGACAGTCCCGGACTCTTTCTGTTGCTCTCCTTAGGAGCCAAATACTCCGGACTTTGGGTGGCCGAAGGGTTACCTTCTAGCCTTGGCGGATCAGGAGAAATCCTCCGTGATGACACCTCTGGGTCGTCCGCCCCGGGAGGCGGGGAGACAGGGGGAGGCGTTTCGCTCTCCATCATCTCCGGAAGAAGATCCCCCGAAGACGAACTCTATCGAGAAGGGCTACGAGCCGGACTGCAAGATATATGTCTTGGTTATTGTCCTCGGAGGTAAAGCAGGATATAATTACCAAAGTACTCATGTTCACTTACAGGTCGGTGGAGGGCTGGCCCCCTTGCGGGCGCTATGCGGTAAGGACGCCCTCCGGGGCAGGGCCCCCTGGCGAAGGTTTCTTCCCTCGTTTGGAAACCTTCGTTCCCAAGTCTTCAGAGGTGGTCCTTTTCCTTCCTTGGGGAGAGGGGATTCTAGATTCTTCTCCCCGATTATCCTCCTTCGCGGAGACACTAATTCCCCCGGTTTGGATGTGTAATGTGTGAAGCCCACTTTCGGCTTCTTTATTCCTCCCTTTATCTTCCCCTGATGGCACTTGATAAGGTGCGTGCTCAAGCATCCTGGCTAGTACAGGATCCGGTGAGCCTTCGGGAAGGGGGGTCGAACACCTGATCCTCTCCGCCTTTATTATCCAGTCCTGGCCAAGAGCGATTTTTTTCAGAATGATGTTGTGACAAATAAAAAGACAGCATGTTCGGCTGCAGAATTACTTACGTGGGTATCTAGACGGTTGCAGTTGAGACCCGCATCCTCGGTGGTGTCCGGACACTTTATTCGTGATCCGAAGAACAATCCATACATCTCTTCGAGCGTCATGACGAAGAATTGCTGAATAGTTCGCGGTCCTTCCGGGTTGAACTCCCACATACGGAGAGATCGACGTTGGCATGGCAGGACCCGACGAACTAGCATAACTTGCATTACCTTGACAAGACTGACGTCCCTCTTGAGGAGATCTCGGATGCGACTTTGTAATGTCAGCACGTCATTAACTGGCCCCCAGTCCAGCCCCTTGTTGACCCATGACGCCAGTTGCGGTGGAGGGCCCGAGTGGAAGGCGGGGGCAGCCGCCCACTTTGTACCTCAGGGAGCTGTGACCTAAAACCACTCCTGCTGCCATAAGTTGGACACCTCCGGGAAGGAACCCTTTGGCCATGGAGCATCGGCGCCTTTTCTTATTATAGCACCTCCGCATTCTGCGTGTCGCCCATCGATCATCCTCGGCTTCACATTGAAGGTCTTGAGCCATAAGTCGAAGTGTGGGGTGATGCGGAGGAAGGCCTCACACACGACGATAAACGACGAGATGTGAAGGATGGAATCTGGGGCTAGATCGTGGAAATCGAGCCCGTAATAGAACATAAGCCCTCTAACAAAGGGATCAAGACTAAAACCTAGCCCTCGGAGGAAGTGGGAAACAAATACGACACTCTCGTTGGGTTCGGGAGTGGGGATGACCTGCCCTTGAGCAGGCAGCATGTGCGGGATTTCGGCAGTCAGATACCTGGCTTCCCTTAGCTTCTTGATGTCCTCCTCTGTGACAGAGGAGGCCATCCACCAACCTTGAATGTTGGATCCCGACATGTTTGAAGGTCCGAAGCGCTTAGCCTGAGCCTTGGGTGTTGGAACTCGAGGTGGGGGAAGGGAAGGATTGAGCGTGAGAAGAAAAGGACAGGCCTTGGCCCCTTTATAAAGAGGGCGAATATCAAGCGTCCTCCGCGTGGCTGTTTGGAACTTGCCTAAAATCAAGGAGTCATACTAACAAGCACGATTGGGTTACCCACACCCGTATTGATGAGAATCCCGTGATAAGGGGGACACGATCTCTGCTTTGACAAGACGTGCCAATGAAACCGCCTCACAACACGTGCAGTGGCAGGCTGGGAAAAACGGTTCGTAACGACTGGACCACGGCAGGATGTCACGTTATGAAAAGTTGTCGGCAGATTAGATTTGTGGAATATTATACTCTCTACGGTGGTATGTGGAATTTGTTTTACAGAGCCGGACACAAACTTTGTGTTCAAAATCTTCTATGGAGTATTCCGAGAAGGAACCCGCCTTGCAATGCCGAAGACAATCTACGCGCCGGACTCATCGTCATTGAAGCCTGGTTCAGGGGCTACTGAGGGAGTCCTAGATTAGGGGGTCCTCGGACAGCCGGACTATATACCTTGGCCGGACTGTTGGACTATGAAGATACAAGATTGAAGACTTCGTCCCGTGTCCGGGTGGGACTCTCCTTTGCGTGGAAGGCAAGCTTGGCGATTCAGATATGTAGATCTCCTCCCTTGTAACCGACTCTGTGTAAACCTAGCCCCCTCCGGTGTCTATATAAACCGGAGGGTTTAGTCCGTAGGACAACAACAATCATAATCATAGGCTAGCTTCTAGGGTTTAGCCTCTACGATCTCGTGGTAGATCAACTCTTGTAATACTCATATCATCAAGATCAATCAAGCAGGAAGTAGGGTATTACCTCCATCGAGAGGGCCCGAACCTGGGTAAACATCGTGTCCCCCGCCTCCTGTTACCATCCGCCTTAGACGCACAGTTCGGGACCCCCTACCCGAGATCCGCCGGTTTTGACACCGACAATGGGTCTTGTTCATCACACCATTCTCTAATGATGTGATCCCGTTCATCAAATCACAACACATGTTTATGGTAAGGAAACTTAACCATCTTTGATTAACGAGCTAGTCAAGTAGAGGCATACTATGGACACTTTGTTTTGTCTATGTATTCATACATGTATCAAGTTTCCGGTTAATAAAATTATAGCATGAATAATAAACATTTATCATGATATAAGGAAGCCTCTAGGGCATATTTCCTTCACGAATGTGAATCATATAGAAGATATGATGAACATAGAGATGTTCACCATTGAAAACTACTCCATCTCACGTGATGATCGGACATGGTTTAGTTGATATGGATCACGTCATCATTTCGATGACTCGAGGGATGTCTATCTAAGTGGGATTTCTCAAGTAATATGATTAATTGAACTTCAATTTATCATGAACTTAGTCCTGATAGTTTTTGCATATATATGTTGTAGATCAATGGCCCGTGCTACCGTTCCCTTGAATTTTAAAGCGTTCCTAGAGAAAGCTAAGTTGAAAGATTATGGTAGCAATTACACAGACTGGGTCTGTAACTTGAGGATTATCCTCATTGCTGCACAGAAGAATTACGTCCTTGATGCACCGCTAGGTGCAAGCTCTGCTGCAGAAGCAACTGCTGACGTTATGAACGTCTGGCAAGCTAAATCTGATGACTACTCGATAGTTCAGTGTGCCATGCTTTACGGCTTAGAATCGGGACTTCAAATATGTTTTGAACATCATAGAGCATATGAGATGTTCCAGGAGTGGAAGTTCATATTTCAAGCAAATGCCCGAGTTAAGAGATATGAAGTCTCCAACAAGTTCTATAGCTGCAAGATGGAGGAGAACAGTTCTGTCAGTGAACACATACTCAGAATGTCTGGGTACCATAACCACTTGACTTAGCTAGGAGTTAATCTTCTGGATGATAGTGTCATTGACAGAGTTCTTCAATCACTGCCACCAAGTTATAAAGGCTTCGTGATGAACTATAATATGCAAGGGATGAACAAGACGATTCCCGAGCTCTTTGCAATGCTCAAGGCTGCGGAGGTAGAAATCAAGAAGGGGCATCAAGTGTTGATGGTTAACAAGACCACTAGTTTCAAGAAAAAGGGCAAAGGAAAGAAGGGAAACTTCAAGAAGAATAGCAAGCAAGTTGCTGCTCCCGGTAAGAAGCCCAAGTCCGAACCTAAGCCTGAAACTGAGTGCTTCTATTGCAAAGGGACTGGTCACTGAAAGCGGAACTGCCCCAAGTATTTGGCGGATAACAAGGATGGCAAAGTGAAAGGTATATTTTATATACATGTTATTGATGTGTACCTTACTAATGCTCGCAGTAGCGCCTGGGTATTTGATACTGGTTCTGTTGCTCATATTTGCAACTCGAAACAGGGGCTACGTATTAAACGAATATTGGCTAAGGACGAGGTGACGATGCGTGTCGGAAATGGTTCCAAGGTCGATGTGATCACTGTCAGCACGCTACCTCTACATCTACCTTCGGGATTAGTTTTAGACCTGAATAATTGTTATTTGATGCCAGCGTTGAGCATGAACATTATATCTGTATCTTGTTTGATGCAAGACGGTTATTCATTTAGATCAGAGAATAATGGTTGTTCTATTTATATGAGTAATATCTTTTATGGTCATGCACCCTTGATGAGTGGTCTATTTTTGTTGAATCTCGATCATGGTGATACACATATTCATAATATTGATGCCAAAAGATGCAAAGTTAATAATGATAGTGCAACATATTTGTGGCACTGCCGTTTAGGTCATATTGGTGTAAAGCGCATGAAGAAACTCCATGGATATGGGCTTTTGGAATCACTTGATTATGAATCACTTGATGCTTGCGAACCATGCCTCATTGGCAAGATGACTAAAACTCCGTTCTCCGGAACAATGGAGCGAGCTACTGACTTATTGGAAATAATACATACTGATGTACGCGGTCTGATGAGTGTCGAGGCTCGCGGCGGGTATCGTTATTTTCCGACCTTCATAGATGATTTGAGCAGATATGGGTATATCTACTTAATGAAACACAAGTCTGAAACATTTGAAAAGTTCAAAGAATTTCAAAGTGAAGTGGAAAATCATCATAACAAGAAAATAAAGTTTCTACAATCTGATCGCGGAGGTGAATATTTGAGTTACGAGTTTGGTCTTCATTTAAAACAATGTGGAATATTTTCGCAACTCATGCCACCTGGAACACCACATCGTAATGGCGTGTCCGAATGTCGTAACCGTACTTCATTAGATATGGTGCGATCTATGATGTCTCTTACCGATTTACCACTATCGTTTTGGGGTTATGCATTAGAGACGGCTGCATTCACGTTAAATAGGGCACCATCTAAATCTTTTGAGACGACACCATATGAACTGTGGTTTCGTAAGAAACCTAAGCTGTCGTTTCTTAAAGTTTGGGGTTGCGATGCTTATGTGAAAAAGCTTCAGCCTGATAAGCTCGAACCCAAATCGGAGAAGTGTGTCTTCGTAGGATACCCAAAAGAAACTGTTGAGTACACCTTTTATCACAGATCCGAAGGCCAGATATTTGTTGCTAAGAATAGATCCTTTCTAGAGAAGGAGTTTCTCTCGAAAGAAGTGAGTGGGAGGAAAGTAAAACTTGATGAGGTAGTTGTACCTTCTCTCGAGTTGGAAAGTAGTTCATCACATAAATTAGTTCCAGTGATGACTACACCAATTAGTGAGGAAGTTAATGATGATGATCATGAAACTTCAGATCAAGTTACTACCAAACCTCGTTGGTCAACCAGAGTACGTTCCGCACCAGAGTGGTAAGGTAATCCTGTTCTGGAAGTCATGTTACTAGACCATGACGAACCTACGAACTATGAGGAAGCGATGATGAGCCCAGATTCCGCGAAATGGCTTGAGGCCATGAAATCTGAGATGGGATCCATGTATGAGAACAAAGTATAGACTTTGGTTGACTTGCCTGATGATCGGCAAGCCATAGAGAATAAATGGATCTTCAAGAAGAAGACTGACGCTGATGGTAATGTTACTGTTTACAAAGCTCGACTTGTCGCGAAAGGTTTTCGACAAGTTCAAGGAGTTGACTACGATGAGACCTTCTCACCCGTAGCGATGCTTAAGTCTGTCCGAATCATGTTAGCAATTGCCGCATTTTATTATTATGAAATTTGGCAAATGGACGTCAAAAATGCATTCCTTAATGGATTTCTTAAAGAAGAGTTGTATATGATGCAACCAAAAGGTTTTGTCGATCCTAAAGGTGCTAACAAAGTGTGCAAGCTCCAGCGATCCATTTATGGACTGGTGCAAGCCTCTCGGAGTTGGAATATACGCTTTGACAGTGTGATCAAAGCATATGGTTTTATACAGACTTTTGGAGAAGCCTATATTTACATGAAAGTGAGTGGGAACTCTGTAGCATTTCTAATATTATATGTGGATGACATATTGTTGATTAGAAATGATATAGAATTTCTGGATAGCATAAAAGGCTACTTGAATAAGAATTTTTCAATGAAAGACCTCGGTAAAGCTGCTTATATATTGGGCATCAAGATCTATAGAGATAGATCAAGACGCTTAATTGGACTTTCAGAAAGCACATACCTTGATAAAGTTTTGAAGAAGTTCAAAATGGATCAGTCAAAGAAAGGGTTCTTGCCTGTGTTACAAGGTGTGAAGTTGAGTCAGACTCAATGCCCGACCACTGCAAAAGATAGAGAGAAAATGAAAGTCATTCCCTATGACTCAGCCATAGGTTCTATCATGTATGCAATGCTGTGTACCAGACCTGATGTGTGCCTTGCTATAAGTTTAGTAGGGAGGTACCAAAGTAATCCAGGAATGGATCACTAGACAGCGACCAAGAACATCCTGAAATACCTAAAAAGGACTAAGGATATGTTTCTCGTTTATGGGGGTGACAAAGAGCTCGTCGTAAATGGTTACGTCGATGCTAGCTTTGACACTAATTCGGATGACTCTAAGTCGCAAACCGGATACATATTTATATTGAATGGTGGAGCTATCAGTTGGTGCAGTTCCAAGCAGAGCGTCGTGGCGGGATCTACGGGTGAAGCAGAGTACATAGCTGCTTCGGAAGCAACAAATGAAGGAGTCTGGATGAAGGAGTTCATATCCGATCTAGGTGTAATACCTAGTGCATCGGGTCCAATGAAAATCCTTTGTGACAATACTGGAGCAATTGCCTTGGCAAAGGAATCCAGATTTCACAAGAGAACCAAACACATCAAGAGACGCTTCAACTCCATCTATGATCAAGTCAAGGAGGGAGACATAGAGATTTGCTAAATACATACGGATCTGAATGTTGCAGACCCGTTGACTAAGCCTCTTCCACAAGCAAAACATGATCAGCACCAAGACTCCATGGGTGTTAGAATCATTACAATGTAATCTAGATTATTGACTCTAGTGCAAGTGGGAGACTGAAGGAAATATGCCCTAGAGGCAATAATAAAGTTGTTATTTATATTTCCTTATATCATGATAAATGTTTATTATTCATGCTAGAATTGTATTAACCGGAAACTTGATACATGTGTGAATACATAGACAAAAAAAGTGTCCCTAGAATGCCTCTACTTGACTAGCTCGTTAATCAAAGATGGTTAAGTTTCCTGACCATAGACATTTGTTGTCATTTGATGAACGGGATCACATCATTAGGAGAATGATGTGATGGACAAGACCCATCCGTTATCTTAGCATAATGATCGTTAAGTTTTATTGCTATTGCTTTCTTCATGACTTATACATATTCCTTTTACTATGAGATTATGCAACTCCCGAATACCGGAGGAATACCTTGTGTGCTATCAAACGTCACAACATAACTAGGTGATCATAAAGATGCTCTACAGGTATATCCGAAGGTGTTTGTTGGGTTGGCATAGATCGAGATTAGGATTTGTCACTCCGAGTATCGGAGAGGTATCTCTGGGCCCTCTCGGTAATGCACATCATGATAAGCCTTGCAAGCAATGTGAGTAATGAGTTAGTTGCGGGATGATGCATTACGGAACGAGTAAAGAGACTTGCCGGTAACAAGATTGAACTAGGTATGAGGATACCGACGATTGAATCTCAAGCAAGTAACATACCGATGACAAAGGGAATGACGTATGTTGTATTGCGGTTTGACCGATAAAGATCTTCGTAGAATATGTAGGAACCAATATGAGCATCCATGTTCCGTTGTTGGTTATTGATCGGAGATGTGTCTCAGTCATGTCTACATAGTTCTCGGACCCGTATGGCTGCACGCTTAACGTTCAATGACGATTGGTATTATGAGTTATGTGTTTTGGTGACCGAAGATTGTTCGGAGTCCCGGATGATATCACGGACATGATGAGGAGTCTCGAAATGGTCGAGAGGTAAAGATTGATATATTGGACGATAATATTCGGACACCGGAATGGTTTCAGAGTGTTTCGGATATTTATCGGAGTACCGAGGGGTTACCGGACCCCCCAGGGAAAGTAATGGGCCTCATGGGCCATAGGGGAGAGAGGACAGCCCACAAGGGGGTGGCGCCCCCCCCCATGGGGAGGCCGAATTGGACAAGGGGAGGGGGCGCGACCCCCATTCCTTCTCCATCTCCCTCTCCTTCTCCCTTTCCCCCTCCGAAAGAAGGAAGGGGGTGGCGAATTGGACTTGGAGTCCTAGTAGGTAGGACTCCTCCCCCTTGGGGGCGCGCCTAGGCCGGCCTCCTCCCTCTCCCTCCTTCATATACGGGGGCAGGGGGCACCCCAAGGAACATCAATTGTTTGTTAGCCATGTGCGGTGCCTCCCTCCACCGTTTACTCCTCCGGTCATATTGTCGTAGTGCTTAGGCGAAGCCCTGCGCGGATCACATCACCATCACCGTCACCACGCCGTCGTGCTGATGAAACTCTCCCTCGACACTTTGATGGATAAAGAGTTCGAGGGACGTCATCGAGCTAAACGTGTGCAGAACTCGGAGGTGCCGTACGTTCGGTGCTTGATCGGTTGGATTGCGAAGACATTTGACTACATCAACCGCGTTAAGCTAACGCTTATGCTTCCGGTCTACGAGGGTATGTGGACACACTCTCCACCTCTCGTTGCTATGTATCTCCTAGATAGATCTTGCGTGATCGTAGGAATTTTTTTGAAATTGAATGCTACGATCCCCAACATTATTTTAGTTCATACTTGAGCATAATTGAACATTTCATTTATACTCCTTTTCCGATATCTTACATCTTTTAGCCCTTTCTTGCTTTCTGAAACAACCATTTAACTCTTGGTTTACCCTAATTCTTAAACAATCTTTGAAAACCGGGTTCCATGGAGGCTAGGATGATACATTATACTGCAATGGAATCATTGCTCTTGGATTGATAAAAACGTTTTTCATCTTTTGTGGCGGTTGCAGGGAGTTCAAAAGAATTTGCGATATGATGTAATCTTTCTTGACACTCTTGAGACAATCCTCACATTACTCTACTAGTCTATAGAGTTTTACCAGATGTATACAATTCATCAATCTGCAACAACGTGCTATGTGAGAAGGTGGAAAAGCATGCCATTATTCTACAACATCATGCAAATACACTAAGACGTTGTTCATAATTAATGCAACTCAAATTAATATTTAATTAGAGTGTACTTCCACTAAAATCAATATCCCTCATAATTGATTAATAGTGATTTAGGATCCACGACTCACTTACTCTATCATTGATGTGGACAATACAGATGAACAAATAATGAGACCGGTAGGTCAACATGTCGATCATATTATCTCAGATGACTCTTTGTTCATATTTTGATGGATATGTTTTGATCCCAAGACTCTCTTGGAAAGCTCGTCAAGACAAACAAGTGCCTCGCTACATGATCGATTCGCGCCCATCGCATAGATGTCAATCTTATCGTATCCATGTGGTCCTGAGAAGGTCTTCACATCCTGCTTCGTCATCAACGCCGACCACCGCGTGTTGGATTTCTCCTCCCTCTTTGCGGCATTGTTCTTAGCGTTGGCGATGCACTGCTCGATCGACGATTGCAGCCGTTCGACAGCGGGTGTCACGTCCCTCGCCGTCTTGGCTCTTTTGTTGCCATTGGGGCGCCCATCCGCCGCCCCCGGGGCGGGCGCATCCGGCTTGTACGTCTCCTTGGCCTTGGCGAGGGTGGGCCGGACCTCCCTCCACTTCTCGCACGACTCGATCCGGGAGAACACGTGAAGGAACTTGAACTCTTGGTCGCTGCTGTCCTGGCGATACATGTTGAACATCCGAACCATCTGCGCAGCCGAAGTACAAGTGCCGGCGACGTACACGATGAAAGAAGTTAGCCGGTGGCTGGACATACCTGACCCTCGACGTTGGCGCCGCTTTCCGGGCGAGCCGCAATCTCCTCGACGATCCCATTCCATTTGTTGCAGGGCGCCTGGATGATCACCCAATGGTTCGACATGGCCTTGTCGCCGCGCTCCATGTGGATGCTGGTGAAGTAGGGGTCGGCCAGCTTGCACTCATCGAACGCCGACTTGATTCATCTCCAGTACGTGTTGGCGTTCTGATTCGAGCCGGTGATCGGGTCGATGCTGACGGTCTTCCATGCTTCGGCGAGGCACTCGTCTTCCTTGGACGTCCACTTGACGTGCGGCTCGCCCGGCCTGGCACTGTCCGCCTGCCTCTTCTTTCTCCCTTTCCTCGCCGGCGCCGGCTCCATCTCCTCCTCCGCCTCTTCTTCCTCCTTCCCCTCCTCGGCGTTGTCGAGCTCTTCGTCCATGTCGACTGCGGTGTCCATTGTTTCGTCTTGCGCGTGGAACCCAGGGTAGGAGGCCGCGGCGACCGAGCCGCTCATGATGATCTCGTCCATGTCGCGTCAGTCGCGTCAGGTTGCCAAACTGTGGCGCCGATGCGTGTGTGAAGAGTAGGCCGCCCTGGCGCAGAGGTGGCGTCGGCGAGGCTGAGTACGCCGGCGGCGAGTAGTTGTGCTGGGTGTGCAGGCCGGCGAACGCGGGGGAGGGAGTGCGCTGGTCGGGGTTCAGGCCGGAGGGGTAGGCACGCGGCAGCATCATGCGGGAAGGTGATATTGGGGTTGAAACCACCATGGGGCGTCGCCGTCGGAGTAGCCAGCGAGGGTGCATACCCCTAGGGCGGCGGCGGTGAGAAGTTGGCTGGAGACGCGACGCTCTATTGGCTCCCCCCACGTAGTTTGCAGGTAGTGGCCGGGCGGATTTCATCATCCCCGCGTGAGACGCCTTTGCCTGCTCCGCCGCCGCCACCGCATCCCTGGCCTTCTTGGCAATGAGTCTGTTATGCCGGTCGGTGGTGACAGCCTCCCGACGCTGAACCTCCGCCCTCCACTCGGCGTTGGACACTCCCGATGGTCTTGCCATCGGCGCCCTCTTCTTCGGCTGGGTGGAAACGGCAACGGCAACAGGGCGAGGGGCTGAATACTTCTTCGGCGGCATGGCGGCCGGATGGCGGGGAGCGGGAGGAGAATGGCGGGAGCGGCGAGGCAGAAGGGGGAAGCAATGAGGAAATGAAGGAAAAGGGGGACAACGGTGGGAATAGGCTTGTGTGTCGCCGATAGAGCGGGCCCACGCGCCTTTTCGCTTCGGCCGACGCCCCGGGGGGGCTGGGTTCGGCTCGGGTTCGTCAGCTGTTATTTCGGCCCAAACCGGCGATAAACAAGGACCTGAAACACGATTGGGCCGATTTTTCGTCGCCGACGCTAAAAAAACTGACCTACGGTGCCTGTTGGGGTGGGGGGAGCCGCGCCCCCAGAAAGGCCTCCCCAGGCGATTTTTTTGCACCGGCGCCGAAAAATCGGCCTAGTCGTGCCCCCAGGAGCTCGATTTTCGCCGGCCTGGGCCGAATTTAGCGCTGGCGGACCCAGGCTGAACCAGGCGCGCTGGGAGGCGCCGGGGCGAGCGGTTTTGGCGCGAAAGAGCCGCGGGCCCGGCGCGTCAGCGACACCGCGCGTCGTCTTCCCCCCAACACCTCGGTTTCCCGCAGGGAATCAATGGCAAGGCTGCCGCCGGTCAGCCTTACCATTGATTCCTTACGGGCGGCATGTCACGGGGCAGCACGCCGACGCCTCCCCTCCATCGCACGCGTACACACGGGCGCGGCGCGGCTATATAAGCCGGTGGCCTCCCTCGCCTCTGGCCACACCAGCCCTAGCCGCCGAGCGCTACCTCTCCCGAGAGCCGCCGCCGAGACCTCCCTCTCTCGAGCCCTCCCTCTCCCGTGCGCCGCCGTCGAGCCCTCCGTCTCCTGATGGCCGAGCGTTTCCCCGGAGATGAGGCGGCGGCCAACGGCTTCGGCCGCCGCTCGCTCCGCGAACAGGAATCTTGGCTCCTGTTCCACGCGAACATCCCGGCGCCGCCGGACATGCGCGCCGGGCCGATGGAGTGGAGGCTCAGCAACGGGGGAGTGCCCATTCCCCCGTTGCCCGACGCAGTGGCGAAACCCTCCTACTTTGCCGACGAGGTCGAGGTCATGCGCGCCTCCCTCACCGACGCCCAGCTCGCCCTCCCCCAGTACGCGGCCGACAACCAAGCGGCGTGGACGGCGTACTTCCAGCGCCGGCAGCAGCAGAGGATGGCGTCCACCAACGGCGCCCCGGTGGTGGCCGGCCAGAAGAACAGCGAGGGACGCCACCTATGGTGGGGTGTCCCCGGCCGCACCCTCGAGGGCGTTCTGACGTACCTCGAGGGCGGCAAAGACCTGCCGTTGGCATACCCCCCGGCGAGGGCGGCCACCACGGCCACGGCTCACCGCCGACAGATCAGATGAGGGCGGCTTTGAAGCGGAAGCACCCGGCGCGCGACAAAGGCGGCCAGCAAGTCGGACCCAGTCAGGCCCTCCGACTGGATCATTACCCGCAGTCGGGCGATGGCCGCGGCTCCAGCCGGCGACAGCGTCACGGCCCGATAGGACCACTGGGGCCGCCTCCCAGCCGGCGGGCCGGCTACGTAAGCCGGCAGGTTGACGTAGTCGCCTTGCGGGGCGACGTTCCTCACGTAGAAGTACGACTTCTGCCAGCACTTCACCGACTGGATCAGCGTGATGACGGGGAAGGGGTTGTCGGCTGCCGGCCTCCGCATCGCGATGAAGGCGCCGCTCTGAGCCGGCACGCCCTGCATGCGGGTGCCGAGCTTGGTTTGGAAGAATTCCCCCCAGAGCTCGAGGGTGGGGAGAACGCCAAGAAAGCCCTCGCACAGAGTGACGAAGGCAGACAGCAGCACCACCATGTTCGGGGTGAGGTGGTGCGGCTGGAGTTGATAGAACTCGAGAAAAGAGCGGAAGAAGGCGCTCGCCGGCAGGCCGAGGCCGCGCAGGAAGTGCGAGCGGAAGATTACCCGCTCGCCTTCCTCCGGCACCGGCGTGATCTCCTTCTCCGGCGCGAGACGGACCCGCACCTGGTCCTTGCCGGGCAACCGCCGTGTCTTGCGAAGGAAGTCGATGTGGTCCATATGGACGTTGGAGCCGTCCCAGTCTCCGCCGTACTGCATGGTGGCGAGATGCTGGCGAGAAAGGATGCGGCGGCGGAGGAAGCACGGCCCCGCAGCGGCGAAGCTGCGGGGTGGTGCGAAGTTTGGTGGAACGGCGCGGCGGTGAGACGCTGCTGCGATGGCAAGGAGGAGGAAGAAGATGGCGGAGAGAAGAGGAGCGTGCGAGCGTCTGCCGCTTCCCCTCACCCCCCTACTTATAGCCTCGTGCGGCGAAGCCGAGGAGGCGAGGCATGGGAAGGAGCGTGGGATTAACTGCGCCCACTCCCCCACGTCCCACGGTTATTGCGCCCTAACGGCGTGCGGAAACCGCCGCCGGAAGACGTGCGGACAGCTTTGGGCCACAGAGAATCCGCGCCTGGGCCTAGGCGTAGGAGTGGTGGGCCCCCAGCCTGCGGCGATGTCCTGTCGCGCGCGTGGGTTGACAGGCTTTTTTCAGCCGGAGGATGCCACGTGGTTCGCGGGCGGCGAGCGGCCGGCCCGCAGCCCGGCGCGCGCGCCAACTGACTCCCGCCTTCCGACTTTAGAAATTTCGCCAAGATGGCGCGCCCAACCGAAGCCGGCTCCCAGATGCTGGCTCGTCAAGATAAGAAGCTGACCGAGCTTCTCAACCTCCTCTCAGCCTCGAAGCCCAACCAGCTTCGGGGACTACTGTCGGAGTAAATGGCCACGGGTAGCCTAACCGACTCCCCCTGTCTCTTCAAAAAATTATCGGGCCATTCGAGCCTTCAAGTATCCAGAGCATGGGGCCGCCATCCTCCGGCCGGCTGTCCCCAGGGCCGACTACCAGAAGGTGACCCGGCC